>NC_091128.1:171021243-171156243 GCF_040183065.1 Periplaneta americana
TCCAAGTTGAATTCAATTCTACTTCAGTAACAATAGATACCGGTCACTTTTTTATGCTTCAACAGTATTTACCATTATTATTATTATTATTATTATTATTATTATTATTATTACTGTTTTTATAGGTATCAGTATCATTTGAGTTTAGTTACCTAGTGATAGTCATGCACGAAGGTGAAGCTTCGTTCATGTTGCAACATTTCCGAGTTCAAGAACTCTGTAGCCATAACTGCAAGCCTCCTTAACAATGTCCTGTATAGATGTTACGACACAAGCTCAGAGACTGGGCAGATGGAACGAGATGTTATCATTTCAGGCGCTCCAGATTAACCTCGATTTCAGTGGCTCTGCTTTCAAGGAGGGCAAATATAAAACTACGTCGCCAGTTCAGCGTTAAACATCAATGCACAAAGTCTCCTGGATATTTCGTGTTTGTGTTAGTTTTGCGAATGCAGAGTCTAAAAACAAGTGAATTAAAGCCCGAATTCAAAGAGAATAAACCGTGCATATGATATTCTTAGGATCATTGCCACGACTCTCAATATCGAATTACGAACGGAATTAAAAATAATAAATACCGCAGAACGTACTAAATCATACATAACAATTTTATAAAGATAGGGCAAAGTTACAGGATTATTAAAAATCCATGACATGCTTGATAAAGTTGAATGTATCCAAAAATAAATAAACATATAGGCCTACGAAAGCGTTTTATTCTCAAAACAATGTTGTTTATTTACGCGAACATCGATTAATATAAAATTCAAATAGGATAGATATTTTGTTTTTCAGTCATTAACAAAGACTCTTTAAGGTATTGTACAACTTTTCAATGACTATTTCGTTCATGTACCAATGCACCAATGGAGTGTAAGAATCTAATGCGTTTTAACCTATCAAAGCCAACTATCAACTGCAATTTTTGTCTAAACAATCTTGTCGCATCTGATGCGTATTTATTTGATATATTGTCGCAACTGATGTTCAGATGTTAAATATTTCTTATAAATATTATCAAGGATTCTCTCCAAATATTACATCATCATCTCTATTTCAACAATTAACTTTCTTTTTCCTTTAATGTATCACATCACATTAAATTGTACATGTTTATTGTATTCAGGACCCTTGTGGTCACTCAAATTCTTTGAGCTGATGTCTATAATTTAGAAATATATATAACAATACAGTGGGCCGTGATATTGCTTTCAAATGTAAGCATTAAATATCGAAATCTTTTTTCTGCGTGTTCTACTATTAATATATTTGAGGAACAGTCTTATTCAAATAACACAAGAGACCTAATCTTGTCGATAATTCGTTAAATGAAAGTACCTAGTTCAAAATAAAATGTTATGACTTATAACCTCAAATTAATTACATTTGTAACTTCAAACGTCACGATTTTTCGAATCACAATTTGGTGTATCATGAAAAATTCACTTATTGGAATTAAATATAATAATTTGTAAATATCCACCTAGTGATCAAATACTGTTCTTCACATTAGCAATTAAGTTCATCGAGAAATATAACGATATTGAAATCATCTATGGACAGCAGGTCATAAGCTTAACTGTATGTAAGCGGTCATTCAAATCACCTATGAATAACACGGCCATCAGAATAATTGTATCTACTGTATCATCTATGAGCAATGTACAGGGCGTTCAACTCACCTATGGACAGCACAGCCACCAGCTTAACGACCGAGTCAGGCGGCTCACATTCGTACACGAAGGCCTCGACCGCATACTTGGCGAAGCTGAGGCAGATGATGGCGAGCTGCGACGGCTTCAGCACCAGCGTCGACACCCAGGAGAACAGGTAGGCGGGCATGGGCCCGAACGCGTCCATGAAGTACGCATACTCCGCCCCCGAGCTCGTGTTCATGGTGCCCAGCTCGGCGTACGCAAGGGCACCTGCGGCAAGCACAAAGTTGCTGTAAGTTGTCGATAGAAGGAAAGCAAGGTTTTGTTATCACTTTATGTCCACGTACTACAGAGTGAGTCAACCAGGGCTAGACCGGCGGCAGCGGAAAGTCGTATGCGTAGTAACTGCTACATCCTCGCAGTGATCAGACCTCTTGCTCCCGTATGTTTCGTGTTTAGTTACATAAACACGTTCACACAGTGAAGGTGCAGCTGTATGCCATACATTTAGAGTGCAGTAGTGTAAAATATAGCCTTGAACAACGAGTGTTTATTTACGACAACTGTGTAGAATAAATATGGGAAATGCCTGTTATTATTCGGTTGAGAAGCTTTTGTCATCTAGTCTTCTGTAAAAAAGTCTGAACGTTAGAATTTATAAAACAGTTATATTACCGGTTGTTCTTTATGGTTGTGAAACTTGGACTCTCACTTTGAGAGAGGAACAGAGATTAAGGGTGTTTGAGAATAAGGTTCTTACGCAAATATTTGGGGCTAAGAGGGATGAAGTTACAGGAGAGTGGAGAAAGTTACACAACACAGAACTGCACGCATTTTATTCTTCACCTGACATAATTAGGAACATTAAATCCAGACGTTTGAGATGGGCAGGACATGTAGCACGTATGGACGAATCCAGAAATAAATATAGAGTGTTAGTTGGGAGGCCGGAGGGCAAAAGACCTTTGGGGAGGCCGAGACGTAGATGGGAAGATAATATTAAAATGGATTTGAGGGAGGTAGGATATGATGGTAGAGACTGGATTAATCTTGCTCAGGATAGGGACCAATGGCGGGCTTATGTGACGGCGGCAATGAACCTCCGGGTTCCTTAAAAGCCAGTAAGTAAGTATGTAAAATACGAATCTTGGTGAACAGTCATTCCCTGATTCTCCAGAGCCTTCTAAAATAATTATTTACAATTTAGTGAAGAAAGTTCGTACAACTGGATCAGTATTGGATAAGAAACAAACATGTATGAAGCGTGTTCTTACTGAGAAGATGTTAGATGAAATTGGGCACCGACTAAAGAGAAGTCCTACGACATCATTCCGCCATGTAGCTCAGGAGGTAGGGGTGTCACAGTCTTCAGTGATAAGAGATACGAACAATTAAAAATTAAAACCTTGGAGAATTCGTGTAGTTCAGAGGTTAACGGAACTTGATTATCAGAGCAGACTTAGGTTTTGCATGTTGTTCCAGCAGTCAGTGTATGATGGACTACTTGACCCCACCTTTTTTTTTTATAGTGACGAAGCTTGGTGCCATCTCAGTGGTTACGTGGACACTCAAAACAATCGTTACTGGGACAGTAAAAAATCCACACCATTTTCACGAACAGCCGCTACATGACATAAATACAAGCCATTTCGGAGAACAAACTGCGGCGAGTTGCTGGCCACGTCTTCAGGAGATGTGCAGCCTGCCAGATATCACAAGGACGTCATTTCGAACGTGAACTGAGAATTCGGTAAGTATATCATTACGCAAAATTAACCGCAAAATCACAGAACGAATCCTCCGCATATGGTAGCGCCGTTACGTATGGATCAGCCGCTGTGAATGCGGTTAGGAGACTAGCCCTGGCTGGTTCACCCTGTATAAGCAACAAAAGCAGTTCTTCCTCTTACAAACAGCATGTCAACATAGGCCATGACGAGGTGAAGTCTGAGTATGAGATTATTATAGCTGTTCAGTATAATATATGAAATGTATCAAGAAATAAGTATTGGTATTATTATCTAAAGTAGAAATATAAATTGACATTGAATTTAACACAGAAATTAAAATTATGACACCAAATGAGAGAAACATTTTAACAAACAAAGCCTATTTATGATGCAAACGATATAAAACATACGTAGAGTAGAAGTATTTTATTTAACGGAGGTTTAAATCAGAATTTTTTCAATGTTGAAATTCAATGTGGACGAGATAAAACATTTTTTTTTCTTATAGATACATAATTACTTTCCAAACACATTGTGTAAGTGAAGCTTTAATGAGAAACAAAAATACATCGGTACATCATAATAATATATAGTCTATGTGAATAATCACTTAGGGTGCTATGCATAGACATTTCGCTAGCCCGCGCTACGAGCGTGCTAAACTAGCCCCGGCTATCGAGTGATTACTTGTACAGGATTCATATCATATCATATCGCTAACACTGGTTTATGAATACGAAAAGCGTTAGTTCGCTGATCATCCACCGGAAGCCCGCGCTAAAGGCTCATTCACAATGAAAATTAAACATAACGTAAGCGTTAACTTAAGAATATACGGTAAAATCAAGAAGTCATACCATCATTCACGATGGGAACATAAACATAACCGCAAACATACTTGGTAACCATGGAAACATAACAACGACGCCATTTCCTCATATTCTGTCGTATACTTCAGCGCTCCACGATTGTGTACTGTTTGCAAATCACGTAAGCATAAGCAAGAAAGTTTGGAGTTTGCAAACTTTCATGTTAACGTCTTACGGTAATGTTTATGTCAATGCTTATGTGAATCATTGTCAATGATCCCATTTGATAACCTGGGCGCAAACTTCTGTGTTTATGTTACGGTTATGTTTAAATTTCATTGTGAATGGGCTTTCAGAATGTCTATGAATATGGCCCTCAGTGATTTAAGATGGCGCTTATTCCGTCTGATCCCGGCAACTTAGTCACTCATAACGAGTGCACCTCTGCACATGTGTGTGGACATGGTTGTCATACATATATGACGCAGTGCATGAGAGTAGGACACTAGAGGGAACCCAAGAGGTTGAACTTAAACTGAGAGGATTCGATCCGACGTCGAGATGGGAATCCGGTGTGGCTTAGTGGATAGAGCATCAGCACGTGGAGCTGAAAACCCGGGTTCAATTCCTGGTGCCGGAGAGAATTTGTCTCCGTTCCACTCATCTTTCATCATGTTGAAAAAAGGGTATTTCAAGGTAAGGAGTTGTTGTAAGCAATGAAAAGTAACAAACTGTTCTCACTTCAACACACATACAGTATAGCTAATTGAAATTTGTACTCGCATCATGAAAACTGCGGTGATATAGCGTGGTATATATTTATTCTCTGGTAGGAGTGTTATTTATTTTCCGAGAGATACACGCTGGTGTTGCAGCAGCTTCGCTCTTGGACATAAGCTGGCATCGCGACGCCGTCGCCTCTGTCGTCGTAAACAAGGCGCCGCTACTGTTGTAACGAAGCAGAATCGTCGGCAATACGCGTAACACAGTCTCACGAACTAACAAATTTTTCGAAAAAAGAAACGAAGCATTGCTTATATTCTGGTTTTATTTTAAAGCCCCGAGGATTATCATGATGTTAGTCTGTTTCGCTCCGATTAAGTTTTTGTAGTCAAAATTATTCAAGCCGATTATTTTATTTTTGTTGCAATAGTTCTCCTTCTTACTTACTTACTTTTAAGGAACCCGGAGGTTCATTGCCGCCCTCACATAAGCCCGCCATTGGTCCCTATCCTGAGCAAGATTAATCCATTCTCTATCATCATATCCCACCTCCCTCAAATCCATTTTAATATTATCTTTCCATCTACGTCTCGGCCTCCCCAAAGGTATTTTTTCCTCCGGCCTCCCAACTAACACTCTATATGCATTTCTGGATTCGCCCATACGTGCTACATGCCCTGCCCATCTCAAACGTCTGGATTTAATGTACCTAATTATGCCAGATGAAGAATAGAATGCGTGCAGTTCTGTGTTGTGTAACTTTCTCCATTCTCCTGTAACTTCATCCCGCTTAGCCCCAAATATTTTCCTAAGCACCTTATTCTCAAACACCTTTAACCTATGTTCCTCTCTCAAAGTGAGAGTCCAAGTTTCACAACCATAAAGAACAACCGGTAATATAACTGTTTTATAAATTCTAACTTTCATATTTTTTGACAGCAGACTGGATGATAAGAGCTTCTCAACCGAATAATAACACGCATTTCCCATATTTATTCTGCGTTTAATTTCCTCCCGAGTGTCATTTATATTTGTTACTGTTGCTCCAAGATATTTGAACTTCTCCACCTCTTCAAAAGATAAATTTCCAATTTTTATATTTCCATTTCGTACAATATTCTCATCACGAGATATAATCATATACTTTGTCTTTTCGGGATTTACTTCCAAACCTATCTCTTTACTTGCTTCCAGTAAAATTCCCGTGTTTTCCCTAATCGTTTGTGGATTTTCTCCTAACATATTCACGTCATCCGCATAGACAAGAAGCTGATGTAACCCGTTCAATTCCAAACCCTCTCTGTTATCCTGAACTTTCCTAATGGCGTACTCTAGAGCATACTCTCCTTCTGAAAGGTTTAATTGGCTCAGTGCGTAATAGTTATTTACGATACTACAGTCCGATCCGTTTGGGTATGGATAATATTAATTTATTATTATAAAGCTATTTTGATAGTAGGAAAGATTTCTTGCTGGTTATATTATGATTAAAAGATGGGCGTTACTTTGCCATAATTTTAATTGAATAAATTATAAAGCTCTTCATAATGTTGAACTTAAAATAAGCTTAGCGGCATCCATTTCATTATACCTTCAATATTACCGCGTTAGGAGGCCTTGCAATCGATATATTTGCCATGGCATTCTTTATTTCGTTCTTGGACCGTACCGAAATCCGTTTAGAATTTTATCTGGCCAGAATTCTGAACGGAACCCGGTCATGAGGACAGAGGCGGTAAGGCCAAGTGGGCGATGCTCCTTTAAAATAACGCAAGGAATAAAAATCCAAACGCAGCGAACGAATTTTTTTCCGGTAAGTGAGCGAATAGTTTAAGTTATACAATTTCTTGCGTAACACGCTGTAGAATCAAAATGCTAACAGTCGCATTTGTAGCTGGACGGTTCAATTGTAAAATCCATACATAACCGTGTCTTATAGTGCTTGGCGCATTTTAAAGGCAACTGAAGTAAATCTTATTATCTGGCACGACACCAGACCACAAAATGAAGTCGGGTCCACACTTTGTGCACTAAAATTAACATCACAGCACTTTTTATACACCCAAGGTAAATTGTATAGGTGACTTTGTGCAAGGGCTCCGCCACGGCGCCCTATTGCGGGGGAGGGGGTACTTGGAGGAACTACAATAATTTTGTGAGTGCTTCTATTGTGACAACACCATGGTCTTAAACGACATAACTTCACAAAAGAGAATACGGCTTGTTTCGCGATGAAGCTTTACATTTTAGGGCAAAAATAAAATTACTCCAAAACGGTTTTTTTTTCTAAGTACTTCTTTTTAAAATTTAATAAGCCATTACTATACCGTGTTTTCATGCCAAAACTTCCCACCTTGAATAATTTTAGACGTGTAAGGAACATGATTTTCAGGAAAAACAAATAGGGTTAGTTTTCGAGGGGGAAGTTCAAACCCGCTGCTAATTGATATTTTTGTTTCACTCCTTCAATTCCATTCCCACTTTTGAATTTCAAATTGCACCTCTATTCTCAGACACATTTTATAGGAGATGATAAACCCTATATCTCTACAAAAATATTATTATTATTATTATTATTATTATTATTATTATTATTATTATTATTCAGTCCATCCGTTTCTGAAATAGAGCACTAAAAGTTATCATTTAATATATTAAAGTTTAGTTAATATTAGACCATTATGAAGATACTGTGCTTTTAGGCTACTCTGCCCTCCCAAGCCAAAAGGGCGTATCTCAGAACTTGAATATTTTTCAGTATTGAGGATTTAGTGAATGATCAAAGCGCGCCTACTTTTAAAGTTAATTTATTGGAATTTTTGGCATATTCATTACTGAAATATATTCAAAATATCTAGAATATAATTTTTAGACTAATTAGCTTACATTTTTATGTACAATTTGAGATATGCCTAATTTGCTAAGTATTAATATTAATTGTTTAAGATAGTGATATGCTTAGCAAATTAGGCGTATCTCATATTGTACATAAAAAACAGTAAGTGAAATTAATTCTCGTTTATTTTATTAATTTTTTTTTATTTTATTAAATTACAACACATACTGCATAGCAGTATGGCAAAAAATACTGCAAACTAAGACAAATATTACCTAGAAAATTAGTGAAGAGACAGAAATTCATTTACCAAACATTCTGTTAATATATTAATGATACAAAGATACAACATTGAAGTTGAAAATGTTTGGTTATATTTACTAAGGTTCACAGTTCACTAAATACTTCTACGTAAATTACTGAGGTAAATAAATTAACTAAAAATAACAAAACACTGAAAAGTTAGTTTATACCAAATAATTGATACTTGAACACAATAAAAATTTAGTCATCATTTACTGGAAGATTCTCCCAAAATGTCAGTCTGTTTTTCATTATTCCACCCAAATTGCTAATTATGGCACTCTTTTTTTTTTAAGCAGGGAATCCAAGGGGCTTTCGTTGCTGCTCAGGACGATGGGAAATATGCATTCGGTTAGTGGTGATTACATTGCTGAGAACGGATTAAAACACGAAGGATTTATTACTAATGCAGTTACGTCTAATTTGACTAGAATGGCAAATAGGAAATACTAAACGAAAAGAACTTATGTCTGATAAACGGCCTTTTTGCTTAGAAAAATGAACTTCCGCCAAATTCACTTAGGAATTTATATTCATTTTGAGATACGACTTTCATTAAATCACATTTTAAAGGCACAATTCATTGAGAAACGGCCATTTCCTTTAGGAAATAGATATATTAGCATCTGAACTCTCCAATTATGTTAAAAACTGATTTTCAGAAAATCCTTGAGATACGCCCTTTTGGCTTGGGAGGGCAACTGTGTGTGCTTGTAATCTTCCTTCCGAAGAAATATATTTCTGAATGAAGTTACTGACGACAAATAAATTTCTAAATATGAAGGTAGTTATGATTTTCGGCATTACTAAAGCATGTCGCACAGAGGAGCCCGTGAAAATTATGATTGATGATATTGAAGATAGGTGGAGTTATTGTTGTTGATATGTCAAATAGCAAGACTAACTCTTTCCTCTGTGTTTCACTATAAGCCTAACTGAAGAACCTGATGGCTTCGTAATAGTTTCACTTACCGCATCTGTGCTTTATATAACTACAACAGCATGGCATTTTCGTTTGTTTGCATAGCAACCAGATAAGGTGTGCCAATAGTTAATTGTGCGAGCTACTGACACTGTAAATGAAATGCAACTTCACTGTGGCACAGAACCTGAACAAGTAAGTGATAATGTTAATAAGAATTCACAAATGTCAGAAGATCCTAAATCAAAATTGTCATTAGAAAATAAACTTCTTGGGTGCTATTCATAGACATTTCGCAGCACGCGCTACGAGTGTACTAAGCTAGCCCCGGCTATCCACTGGTTACTAGTACAGAATTCAAATCATATCCTATCGCTAACACTGGTTTATGAATACGAAAAACGCTGATAATTCACCGAAAGCCCGCGCTAAAAATGTCTATGAATACGGCCCTTAGTTTATAAAGTCATACTGAAACCAATCTGGACATACGGCATCCAACTGTGGGAACTGCTAGCAACTCAAACATTGAAATACTGCAGAGGTATCAGTCCAAAACTTTACGTTCCATTGTCACTGCACCATGGTATGTCCGTAATAATGTCATTCATCGTGACCTCAACATTTCAACTGTGAAAGAAGAGATCTCTAAATTCAGTAAAAAATACCTGCACCGATTAAATCAACATCCCAATCATCATGCATTAAATTTGCTGGATAATAGTCAAACAATAAGAAGACTTAAAAGGACCAATGCTCTTGACCTTCCATTCATTTTTACTACAGCTATTTAAAAACATTGTTATTTTTCTTTTGGACTGTTGTCTTGGAATAACATCTCCACTCATGTCATATTCCTTTATAATATTTACTTATTGTCTATTGTAGACAGATTGTAAATGTGGCATAAGTGTTATTTTTAAAAAATCGTTAATTACGATGCAAGTCAACAATATGAGTAAGTACAATATACTATCATATCGTCCAAAAAAATATTACTTCTTCAATGACTATCTGCTACGAGAAAGTTTCGAATCCGGAATTCCGTACCTCACCATCTAGCTTTTCAGGCCCGCTCTCTACCGTTTCATATTTTCATCTGGGCGTATTAATCCAGCGGATTCCAGGTTCGATTTCGGCAAAAAAAAAACTGGAGACTTATCTTTCTCCCACAGGAACTGAAATCAAAAACTAATTGGTTGGAAAAGAGAATTGAACAAATGGAGCTGATGAAATTGGTTACTGTCAAAATGAGAAATTGACAGGAATTGAATGTGGGGTAGAGAAAATGGAGAAAGAAAACTGAATTATTCACCCATACGACGACGTTCCATTAATATATATTTTTTTCAATTACAAAGTCAGTAATGCCAAAATTTAGTGACAAGAAAAAAAAAACGGAATGATAGGGACACCGAAGTATCTTGAGAAAGCCAAGCCTGTATATTGAAGGGTTCGATTCCCAAAGGCTCTGAAATAATTTTGCTGTCAAACACTCATTCGATCAACATAGGAATTGGCCGTGACCTTTCCCAACTGGCATTTCCGCAGATCTTGTTTACAGAAGCAACTTTCACCCATACGGTCAACGCGGTGCTGCGCATGCTCCCCTGTCACATGGGTCCGTTGCCTGGGTGATGTTCCCGCAATGCCACATGAACTTTATTAGCCCTAGCATCACGCGCTGGTCTCATGAGAAAGAGTCACCTCCAGCAAATTTAGTTTTCCGTGAATTCACTGCATAAAAGCCTACGTATTTGTGAGCGGTAATTGGACATGATCCGGAAAGCACCGAAGACAAAATGTTCACGAACGTTTATAATATGTGTTGGAACAGCAAACAGTCGCCTTGGTAGCTCCGTTAGCACAGCGCTAGCTTACGAGACCATGATCCCGACTTCAAATCTCGGGAAGTGTAGGCCTATTTGTGGTGGACAGAGTCAAGATTATGTGCATTTTCTCAGGTTTCTCTCTTTTTCTCCCTCGTCATTATATTAACACTCTCCACAGTTCCTCTTTCATTATCTTCTCCGTTTCGAAAAGTACGTACATGTGTGTGTGTGTGTGTGTGTGTGTGTGTGTGTGTGTGTGTGTGTGTGCGTACAGTAGAGGAAGCAAGATCTGACCTTACCATGTGCCGTGACTATATCACCAATGGGTATGGAGGGGGAGTTAAGTTTTGTCTGAGATGTACTTCATGTCGGTAGATTCGTATAATATTAGCCATCATTAAACAAAGTCTCTTCCTGATAGCTCATTCTTTCCCTTCTCGCACAGCTCATATTTCAGGTCTCGCCTCCTCATGTATGTATGTATGTATGTATGTATGTGTGTATGCATGTATGTATGTATATTTATTCACAGTGCAAATGGCTATATACCCGGTGGCAGTGGTAACTAATTGCACTAATTATGACAATTAATAATAAACACAACTAATAAAAACAATAATTAATAATAATAACAGTAATAATAATAATAATAATAATATTAATAATAATAATAATAAAATAAGAATAATAACAAGGAGCATCCTAAATTAAATGAAGCATGGTCACTTAAAATAACATTTAAAGTAAATCTAATTTGTATCTTAACCCTAAGTTCGAACTAAGACCCACGATTGTGACAGGTTCATACCTACACAAGTACCTTTCGGCACTACACTTATTTCGCTGTCAACTCACTCACTGCACTGATCTACCTGATTTCACTAACACTTCTAACCATTTCACTGTCCAAATACTTTGCACAGCCACTTCACTGAAACCAACACTCTTCACTTACGCAATCGACTTCACTGACACTACACACTTCACTGACACAACACACTTCCTCACTAATAGAACACTTCAAATAAGATATCAATTACACCCTTTAAATAGTTACTACCGTCTATTAGTAAAGCCCTTAAGCCTATTTTTAAATACATTTTTGGTTGTTGGTAAAGCCTTTAGTAAGTCTGTAGGTAGAGCATTCCAGTCCCTGATAGTACGATTGAGAAAAGAAAACTTTCCAGTGTCCGTCCTCTGTCTTCTTTCCCTCAATTTATATGAGTGGTCGTTCCTTGAAGAGTAATTTGACGGGTATGTATGTAATTGTGTTTCAGTTTAATTGTTCATTACTGAAATAATATGTTAACTGTAGTTAATAAATAGTTCATATTATCTTATTTTTTATTTAAGATCAATATTTTATTTAAAACCTTACAAATTCAATGATGTTAACTGCTAGGACATTCGAAAAGTAATGGCAACACAGTTACTGTAAAGATAAAGGTAAAGGTATCCCCGTCACATGCCATGAAGGCCCTTGGGGGGCATGGAGGTAGAGCCCCATGCTTTCCATGACCTCGGGACTAGAATGAGGTGTTGTGGTCAGCACCACACTCTGACCGCCTTTTACCCCAATTTTATATGAGGCTGAGTGAACCTCGGGGCCGTTCTGGAAGTTTGGCAACGAGAAAAATCCCGCCACCATTTGGGATCGAACCCCGGACCTTCCAGTCCGTAGCCAGCTGCTCTACCAACTGAGCTACCCGGCCGCCACACAGTTACTGTTTCACACTAAATTTATTTAGGTTACCTACTTTTGGCTTTACATACTTCAAATATAGTCTCCTGCCATGTCAACAAAACGATCCATATATCTTAATAATAATAATAATAATAATAATAATAATAATAATAATAATAATAATAATGTCGTCTGTCATCTGATATCTTCTTCTGCCACGAACTCTTCTCCCGTTCACCATTCCTTCCAGTGCACCCTTCAGTAGCCAGTTTCTTCTCAACCAGTGACCCAGCCAATTTCTTTTCCTCTTTCTAATCAGTTTCAGCATCATTCTTTCTTCATATACTCTTTCCAACACAGCTTCGTTTCTTATTCTGTCTGTCCACTTCACACACTCCATTCTTCTCCATATCCACATTCCAAATGCTTTTAATCGCTTCTCTTCACCTCGTCGTAATGTCCATGTTCCTGCCTCAAACAATTCTACACTCCACACAAAGCACTTCACTAGTCTCTTCCTTAGTTATTTTCTCCAGAAGTCCGCAGAAGATACTCTTATTTCCATTAAAAGCTTCCTTTTCCATTGTTATTCTTTTGACTTCTTAGCAGCGGCCAGAGAATTATTGTGAGTAAATATTTTGTGTCGTGATGAATTTGGGGAGCTACATAGGTAGCGAAATCCAGTTCCAAAAACCAATATAACGGCTGGGAGAAACAGCGTGCTGGTCACACGATATCTCATTACTGGTTGGATGATCATTCACCTCTGCTGAGACAGGTGAACGTGAGATCAACACTTTGGCCCATTATGGGCTGTCTTGCTATGGGTGATGATGATTATAAGAATATGAAGTCCGAATCAAATATGAATCCTCACATAGGCCTACTGTAATAATTCATTATTTCATTTAGTGTTCTACCCAAGGGCAGGTCTTTCACTGCAAACCCAGTTTTCTCCAGTCTTTCCTATTTTCTGTCTTCCTCTTTGTTTCCTCATATGATCTATATATCTTAATGTCGTCTATCATCTGATATCTTCTTCTACCCCGAACTCTTCTCCCGTTCACCATTCCTTCCAGTGCACCCTTCAGTAGGCAGTTTCTTCTCAGCCAGTGATCCAACCAGTTCGTTTTCCTCTTCCTAATCAGTTTCAGCATCATTCTTTCACTGTAATAATATGTTCAATTAATTCCGACCGAACATCGCCAGTCCTCATATTGCCTAATTCTGAACATAACTTTATCATCATCATCATCATCCTTCACGAATTAGGCCTCTGTAGACCTGTTTCGGCCCCATCTAGCAGTCTTCTTAACGGTCTTCCTGGTCGACGATGTCCTCTAGGTTTATATTGCATCATAATTTTTGGGATTCTTGAATTTTCCATTCTTCTTACATGATCTAGCCAATTGAATTTGTATCTGGTGATTTTTTCTTCTACTGACTCTACTTCTAATTGTTCTAAAATTTCTTCATTCCTTTTTCGGTCTAAAAGAGTATATCCTGCTGTTCTCCTGAAAAATTTCATTTCCGTTGCTTTGATTCTGTTCATGTCTTTTATCTTTAATGTCCAAATCTCGCTTCCGTATAGAAGGGTGGGTAATGCTAGTGTATTATATATTTTTATTCTTGTAGATTTTTGTACTAATTTAGCTTTTAATGTATTGTTTATTATTCCTAGAATTTGTGTAAATTTGGTAATTTTCTTGTTCACATCTTTTTCATTTTGATAAGATATTTCACAACCCAGATAATTGAAATTTTGCACTTGTTCGAGGCATTGGTTATTGTGTATTATCTTACTTCTCACTGGGTCTTGTCCTAAAAATGCCATTACTTTTGATTTTTGTGCTGAAATTTCCATCCCAAAATCTTTTAATATTTCATTTAATGTATACAATCCTCTTTGTAAATTATCCTCTGAATTGGAAATTATGACTTGATCATCGGCATAGAGTAAGGTATTTAATGTTAGAGCACTGGTTATTTTGATTCCTGATGTGTAGATTTGGTTCCATTTTAAAATAATTTCATTTATTGTAAATAGAATAATTGCAAGACAAGAACAGATGTTTTGGCAGCTACATTCTTTTCCTTATTTTTTATTTACCATAGTCAGCTGTGTACAAGCTTCCAAGGGCAGTTTCAACCTGATAATGTGGAAGATTTCCTGGTTGGTTTAATCCCAATGCAAACAATATCACGTGGCTGAGGTGAGGTGTAGCTTGCTCTAATCAGATCTAGTACATGATCGCACAGTGTGTGTTCACCCATTTTCTCAGTCCTCCTCACAACAAATGTGACGCAATCTACTACACAACACGATTTAGCCTACATATTTTCAAGTTGGTATTTTTCAATTATTGTATATTAACGACGATTTTTACTTCCTTTTAAACTGGCACAACATTATAAGACTTAATAATAGGTATATTCAAGTGCTACAAGAATTGTTTACTGCACCAGGAGTCAATAACATATTAACTCTGTCACATGTTTTATGTACAACAGAATTCAACCAAGAGTGGCATGACATGTTAACAGTTCCCATTTGAACGCGCACTTCGCTGTTCAATTGTTACCCATCTTCTCGTTTGGTACTAATTTTTGGAGTGTAAACAAGGAATTTAGTAGAAGAGAAAATTTCTCCCTAATAGGTTTAAAATCTATTACCTATTCAATCTCAGCCATTCTACTAACTTTGCAAACGATGAATTTATTTTTTTATTTTTATTGGGTTATTTTACGACGCTGTATCAACATCTAGGTTATTTAGCGTCTGAATGATATGAAGGTGATAATGCCGGTGAAATGAGTCCGGGGTCCAACACCGAAAGTTACCCAGCATTTGCTCATGTTGGGTTGAGGGAAAACCCCGGAAAAAACCTCAACCAGGTAACTTGCCCCGACCGGGATTCGAACCCGGGCCACCTGGTTTCGCAGCCAGACGCGCTGACCGTTACTCCACAGGTGTGGACGCAAACGATGAATATTTTCAACAAATCATAAGGATAGTGGAACTTTATATTTCATTTCTCTATCCTCTTGCACTGAATCTTATGTGGCTCAAAGTAGGTAGGCCTACTATAATCTTTTCGCTGTAAGAAAAATCCTAATGTAAACAATAGCACGTGACTGAAGTGAGGCTTCATTGGCCGCTGTTTGGCGCCATAGATTCTCAGTACGTGTTCCCGCCTACTGTTGTACATTCTGTTTCATGTTAAACATTTCCCGTTACTCGTCAAGTAGACCTAACCTCACTACTCTGTATTCGTTTGCGTTGGAAACATTTACTTTACAATTACTTCAATTGAATTATTTTTAAGTCTTATGTCTTCACAATGGACAGTTGAGGACACAGAAGCCATACTTCAGTACCACGTGCTTACATGAACAGCTACAAGCTCAAGTGACGGCACCTTGTTACAAGAGCAGACTACCTCTGCATTACTGTTGGTATTCATCCGCGTTCATAGTACATAACAAAATATAAAAGTAGCTTTTCTTTTACATAGCGTTTTACACATGAGTGAAGTTAAATGTTTCGTCGTGTTTAACGACTAGAATTCAACTTTTTATTTTCAAATAATACAAGATTATGGTTTCTAAATACGAACTATATTTTCCTGCGTCATGCGAGTGTTTCGACTGGGAGCCAATCACGGGTATGACAGCAACGTGTTTATGTTTACATTAGGATTTTTCTTACAGCGAAAACAGTATATATCTTCTCAACTGCTCAAGTTATAAAGGATCCATTCAGAGTAAAGGTAGGCGCTGACTTATGGGGGAAAAAAATCGTTCGGCGCGTTTGAATTTCTATTATAGCATCGCTCACTTGTCCGAATTTCCGAATTAATCATCAAACAGTGCTGTAATTTACCGTTAGAGCGCATTTTTTCATTACAGTGTTCTGAACTAAATCTGGAAACAAGATGAATAGTTGTGTAAGTTAAATAAACTATGAAGGACATGGCCTACCTGGTTAATTTTAGTATTTCCGCAATCTAATCCCATATGTTCTTTCTCCATATTACATTGCTTTAATTCTAATTTCATAAAGTTCTCCGTGCTGTTGAACTTAATAAAATAACCTATACCTTCAGAACATTGTACGAAATGGAAATATAAAAATTGGAGATTTATCTTTCGAAGAGGTGGAAAAATTCAAATATCTTGGAGCAACAGTAACAAATATAAATGACACTCGGGAGGAAATTAAACGCAGAATAAATATGGGAAATGCGTGTTATTATTCGGTTGAGAAGCTGTTATCATCCAGTCTGCTGTCCATAAATCTGAAAGTTAGAATTTATAAAACAGTTATATTACCGGTTCTTCTGTATGGTTGTGAAACTTGGACTCTCACTCTGAGAGAGGAACATAGGTTCAGGGTGTTCGAGAGTAAGGTGCTTAGGAAAATATTTGGGGCTAAGCGGGATGAAGTTACAGGAGAATGGAGAAAGTTACACAACACAGAACTGCACGCATTGTATTCTTCACCTGACATAATTAGGAACATTAAATCCAGACGTTTGAGATGGGCAGGGCATGTAGCACGTATGGGCGAATCCAGAAATGCATATAGAGTGTTAGTTGGGAGACCGGAGGGAAAAAGACCTTTGGGGAGGCCGAGACGTAGATGGGAGGATAATATTAAAATGGATTTGAGGGAGGTGGGGTATGATGATAGAGAATGGATTAATCTTGCCAGAATTCTGATCGGAATCCAGTCATGCGGACAGAGGCGATACGGCCAAGTGGGCGATGCTCGATTTAAAATAATCCTAAGAATAAAAATCCGAACGCGCCGTATGGATCCGTTCCGGTAAGTGGGCGCCTTAAGTATCCCACGTTCTTTCGTTTACACCAGGATTAAACCATAGTCTAGTACAGGCCTGCACAAGGTTTGCGCTCTCTGAGCCGGCTCACAGCTCATAAGCGGAATGCAGATATTAGCTGCGCTCTGTATAAGGGTGGACTGGAAGAAGGGGTGATCTCGTACAAAATGTACACAAAAGGAAGTACTATTACGAGTGCTTATGAAGTGAATTCCCGTTCAGTGTTTGCAAAACTATCTTGGACTTTTATTAATTAATAAAGAAATATTTATTTTACAGAAGTAATAGGAATTCTATAGCTGCTTAAACGTACAATATCATTTTGTTATATTTTTATTTATCAGTACATCAAAACGAGATTTTATGCTGTTGGCAACTGAAAGGAACAGTAGCCTACTGATCGTAATGAAACATCAGTTACAGATGCTCGATGTCTGCCTTTGTTAAAGTTGATAACAGAAAACAGTTGCTCACAAATATAAATGTTGAGCCAAACATACCAACCATTTTCACAGCCAGCCTGTGTAGTCGTGGATATTATTGCTAATGTTTAGTCTTGTAAAACTCAACCAGGCTAGTAGTATTATTCAAACGATCTTTAGCTCTTAGGTCACATTGAAGATCAATAAGTTCGAGCTGTAAATCGTTAAATGTTATATGTTATGTTTCGTCTTTTAGATTCCTCCATACTGCAGTGGCGGCTGATTGATTGAGGCAAGTGAGGCCGGGCCTCAGTCACTTGGCTTAACTGAAATCAAATTTTGTGTTTTTATATAATGCATTAGTTATTTGAATCAAACATATATCGCTGTAGAAGCATTTGAAAACTTTGTGATGCATATAGACCTGTTTTGGAGTAAAATTTGTTCCTGAGGCCAGGATCGCTCGTGCCGGGTCTGGCTTGTGATGTATATAGACCTGTTTTGCAGTAAAATTTGTTCCTGAGGCCAGGATCGCTCGTGCCGGTCTGGCTTATGCATTTCCTGTCATTTCGCGGGCTTTGAGTTTGCGCTTAAAACGTTGTTGCTGAGGCACAATTCGTCTGGCCTGGTCAGGTTTCACTTCTCCCATCCATGAGCCGGCCTCAAGGGTAGAGTGGGGTGGGAATAGTAATGGTGATTTGTCTTCCTACATAGGCCATAAATAACAAAATTCTAGCTCTTTGGCAGGCAGAGACCCACACTATTCTCTCACCTTGTGTCTTTGTTTATGACTTAAGTGAGGGTGTTGTACCATTGTACTTCGTAGTACAGAAGTGAATCTGGGCCAATGTTGTTATGTATTTCGGGAAAATATAAACAGAAACAAATGAGAGAAATAATGATAGTGCAGTTAATTCATTGCTAGAGTGTCCTTTTTCGAGAAGAAATAATACTGAAAGAAAGGAAGTTTTAAATAAAGAGAGAGACTATAGAGATACCTACGACATCGCTGACAATTTTTCTGACAGATAATCTTAAAACGCGAGTTTCTATTGCATCCTGGTATAGGCAACATACATTTTTAAGTGGTAATGTGCAAAATAAACTTCTCTTGGCCTTGTTTGTTGCTGTCAAAGGAAAAAAAAAAAAATAAAAGGAAAAGAAAGAAAGGGGAATTTCAACATAATATGGGTTGCTTCATCACACTGAAACAATCACTGAAACTCACAGCATAACAGCTTATTTGGTGAGTGAAATTATTATTTTTCATTAATAGTAGTAGTAATAATAATAATAATAATAATAATAATAATAATAATAATAATAATACAGTAATAATGATATTAATAACATAATAACAACAATAATTAATATCATAAATAAACATTTCCTATCGGAGGCACTTAAACTAGTTGCATCTGGCCTCACCGAGGATTTGAATCACCGGCCGCTACTGCCATACTGTACTTTTATTGGGTTATTTTACGACGCTGTATCAACATCTAGGTTATTTAGCGTCTGAATGAAATGAAGGTGATAATGCCGGTGAAATGAGTCCGGGGTCCAGCACCGAAAGTTACCCAGCACTTGCTCATATTGGGTTGAGGGAAAACCCCGGAAAAAACCTCAACCAGGTAACTTGCCCCGACCGGGATTCGAACCCGGGCCACCTGGTTTCGCGGCCAGACGCGCTTACCGTTACTCCACAGGTGTGGACCATACTGTACTGTAGCAGTAGGTAAGCAACGTGAAACAGTTACTGAGAATAGGCTGCACACTGCACTCCACTAGATAGCTGAGTGGTCGTTTCCCTCTCCTCTACCTATAGCAAGTTTGTCATTCTGATGTATCTTCCTCTCCGTTTCGGTGAGCGGTAAACACCGCTCTCCCGCTCCGAAAGAGCGCGCGCGCTCGTTGAGCGCTATTTGTGCAGGCCTGGTCTAGTATATACAGTCACGAAGCTTGAGTTGTGAGAGTGCTAGAAACAATAGACTGTGCAAGTAGTATTTCGTATTATCTGTAATGAGGCGATATTAGCGATCCTAGTGGTTAGCAACTATCTATGGATGCACATTTACTACGTATTGAGCTTCGTGACTATATACTAGACTGTGATTAAACCAAGAGCGATATAACATGTAAAAGCTCATATATAACTATTTCGTTATTCATTTGTTATCGATTGGTATCGAAGGATACTTATGAAAAAGAATGAAACTGAGTCGATTCTGTTTATTTGAAGCAGAGATTTTACTCTAAAAACAAAGAGCGTGAACATATTGGTTGGATATGATATTTATTTATACGGAATTGTATATAAGATATAAAGAATTACAGCCGTACGAGCAAAGCTCGTCTACATACAAGAAATACAGAAGTTGATTCACAAAAAAAATATAAGAAAAAAATAATACAATTAAAACACAAAAAACTTTATACATCGAATAAATTAAAATGTAATATTTTATAAGCAGATATTTAATTCTTTATTGAATTTAGGACCAAATAACAGAAAATGTTGAAAATAGTTTGTTTTTAATGCTTTACAAATAATTAATTTCCAACTAGTCCCGACTTAGTCGAAATCCTTTCTCCATTTGTGTATTTCTTACTAGTACGTTCGTGAGATCAATGCACACTGCAGTCTAATAATCAACAGCGTTATGAATAACAAAATTATTTCCTCTCTTCTTAAACATAAATTTTTCCAATCATTGTCTAAGTGATATTTGTTACCAAAATTTGAAAAAAGTAATGAGCCAGAATAAAGAATTTTGCTTTTATTTATCTTTATTCATGAACGAAGGAATCAATTTTCAGCAGAGGATCAATACCTTTATTTTATAAATCAAGAAACGTAAGTCATACTTAAAACTATTTCCACTAAATCCATCGCTCTAGACGAGAATCGAGCGCACTAGATCATCGAGAAAGTCAGATTAATATTTTCGTACCGCATTAGCAAGGAATAATTAGAATAAAACATACAGAAAATACACTTATACATTATAAAAGACATACACCAACGTTTTTCTCACAAAAGCGACTTCAAAAACCTAACAAAAATGAAATAGGCGAGGCCAACACAATAACACGAGGAAAGAAATCAAATTCAAATTTATTTACAATTTACATTTGAATTTACATTTGGATAGATACCCGAAATGAGCATATGCTCGTGCTCGGGTACAGTCCAGTAGTCTACATAAATTTTACAGGGTTCATATAATAATGCTGATGATATAAAATAATAGTAACAATAATAATAATAATAACAATAATAATAATAATAATAATAATAATAATAGAATAGTCGTGACAGAGATGATACAAAGATTGTAATACAAAATAATTCATTAATAATAATAATAATAATAATAATAATAATAATAATAATAATAATAATAATAATAGAATAATCGTGACAGAAATGATACAAAGATTGTAATACAAAATAATTCATTAATAATAATAATAATAATAATAGTGATAAAACAAAAATATTTACAATAATAAAATAAATACTAAGACGGATAAAATAAAATATAAAACCACTAGCGAGAGTTAACACAACTTAAATAAGCATATAGCCTAATAACCGGAAACAATGCCAAACTCGTAAATCAACAGAAAAGTTCGTTGTATCGCAGACGACAGCAACCGCCGTATTGACATTGTGTTGTGCATTATTGGTAGTAGGGGGGAGCTGAATGTCTACGTAACTACCGTTCTCTTCGAATCTCCTCGTACAATCATGGGAAGTTAATGCTGTAAAAACAAAATGTCTACGAGTCAAACTGTTCATTATTACCAGGATAAATACAAATAATACTGTTTATTTGTTTCATTTACGCCGACATAAAAATTTGCAGCGAGACTGTGGCCTTTTAGTTACTATTCTGAATTTATTTCCTTTTATATTGTGTTGCTCGAGCAAGTTCTGAAGCCTTTATAACGATTTTTATAACTGTTCTAATAAAATATTTAACGAAAAGAATCTCTTTTTTAAATATATAGAACTGTGGCCATTCCTGTTTTATTATATGCATCATTAACACTGACTTTGACCACAATGCAAGTCCAAAGAATGGAAACTACAAAGATGCGTTCACTAAGATCCTTGGCAGACCACCCGTTAAGAGACCACAAAAGAAATATCAACAAAAGAACCCATCTCAATATCACAAGCATTGCGGAAGGAATAAAAAAAAATAAAGTAATGGCATAAGAGATGCCTGGAGATATAATGTTAAACAATTGAAACTACAGACTGACCATCAAGTGTTTCGTTGATTTGATGGTCTCATGTTCCTCTTCCCATAATATATAATTTGTGTGTCAGATTCATCAGCAAAGCTCAGAGATTAATGTGCATGATAATGACTTTTTATATTTAAGTACTGTCATTAATATTACTACTTTTGCTATTGTCTCGTTCTATATTTCGCTTTGCTTCTGGTAGTGCGGAAGAGAAGGTTTCATGACCTTAACTCTACCAGAATAAAATAAATAAATAGATAAACTTAACAGATTCGACCATATTACACCCTCGTTCAAATATTTATCCTGGTTGCGATTCAATAACCGTAGAACACTTCATTCCCTTTGTTTCGGGTTCACCGCACTTCTACACCGATATCCGCGTTGCCGGTTTAACTACCTATTCTCCAATCACAATCTAAACACCAGATCACAGGAGAGCCAAATCCTAGCAAATCCTCCTCATAGAACATCTCGCTATTCATCCTCTTTTGCTGTCTCACAGTATGTCCTCCGTGAATGGAATTCTCTACCTCAGAAGATTAGAGGCTGCCAGACAATAACTACATTTCAAGAACTGGCTAAGCGATTTCTTACGGACGAAGTCAAATTGGAGTTATATTATAATCATGATCGAGTTTAATAATTTAATTATATTTAGGTACGATTATTATTATTATTATTATTATTATTACTACTACTACTACTACTACTACTGCTACTACTACTACTAAGACCTGAATGTAATGAATTATTTAACTCAATAATAATATAATAATAATAATAACCTAAATTTAATTAATTACTAAACACGATACTCAATAACAATAATAATAATAATAATAATAATAATAATAATAATAATATTATTATTATTATTATTATTATTATTATTATTATTTTATCATTATCAATATTATTATTATGACCAGCCTCATGGTCTAGTGGTCAGAGCTTCTGGCTATAGTTCATGAGGTCCCGGGTTCGATTCCCGGTTAGAGCATAGGAATTTTTCCTTAAAGGGGATTATTCCTGTGTTCGTCCATGGTCTGGAATTTAGGTTAAGTTTAGATTTAAGACCTCTCCTGGCACCACATTATCATAATCATCCTATCACATCATCGGGGTAATGTAACTGCGCCTTCCAGGTGCCCCAACCTCAGAAGTGGGTTACAACTAAGCCACGGCCAGGAGAGAAGACCAGAAATGTCGAAAAGACAACCTGGCATTGGATAAAAAAATATATCCTATTATTATTATCAATATTATTATTACATAATTATTTTATTGGTGTGTTGGGAAGATAAAAGGAACTGTTATTGTATTATATTAATTATGTATTATGTATTGTATTATATTATATTATTTAAGTAATTATCTCTCATATTGGTTAAATGGAAGATAAGAACGAATGGTCAGTTAAAATAAAGCATTATTATTATTATTATTATTATTATTATTATTTTTATTATTATTATTATTATTAATGAAACATCCACATGACAAATGTATTCCTAATATGTTTGTTTGAAACACTTCCTTCCAGCCACTAGAGTTCGATGGCACCGTCGGAGAATTTTGGACTTTTGGAAAGGTTCCAGATGTGTTAGTGCTCGGAATCTACACAGATTTATTACAACACAAATTTATCATGTTTACAGCCAAGCGCTTCAAAACCCCTGTAAGAGACAGATGCTGCTAGACAAACAGATGCAGTCCTTGATTATGAAGGAAAAGAATTTAATATTTTCCTGACGTTCCGGAAGGAACAATCATTAGTTAACCCTTCCTCAGGCTATTTACATTGATATAAATAGGGTAGGCCTAAGCTAAAGTTTTCAATAGACGGATAAAACAGATGTAACATTCCAAATGATGTACTATTATGCAAACCCTCGTCATGCTACTCCGAATCATTTATAAATTACCTTGGTTGTTCTTGGCAAGCTCTTGAGACACTTATACGAGCGAGTCCGGGATCAATCCTCGGCTCCAGAAAACATGACATTTGGTAGTGGGGAAAAAACGTTACAACGGTTTTCTCTGGTTTGTCCCTTTTTTCGTATAATTCCATCAACATCCTTTACAATATTCCTTCGTCATTATATCTGAGTTGAAAATACTGTATTTCCTTGTGTGTAGTCTGGTTCAGGCAAGTCACAAAAATGAGATAAATTAAAATAAAACTTCGAATACTTATTGCAAATAATTTTCTACACAAATAAAACGCATTAAATGCTAGTATTATTTTGTCTTCTGCACACCCATTTGTAGAATTTAACTTGTGTATTCATCTTGAGAATAAAACTCCATTTGTACAAAAAAAAAAAAATGACAACTCCATTTACCCGAACATCATCGATTTAATCTAGGATGAAGACGAAATGATCTTACTTTATGATTAACAACCAAAGTTCAGCTTAAAAGAAAGTTAATTTCATTCCCTAAGCTAAGATTAATTATTTATACAACTGATCCTTATATAGACAAAACAGATAGCCAAGAGACAAGAAGATAAAATAGTCATAACAATTATTAGACTAGATTCAAAATGTACTTCACTTCCTTGTACTGGTACTCAGAAATACATCAACACCAGATGAATCTGAGCTCACACACGCCTGGTTGTTAGAAAAATGTATGTCAGCTTACAGACCACAGCATTGTAAGGGCCTGTTGTATAAAGACAGATGACTAAATTAATTTAGAACCAAGCTCAGAATAAGAATTTTGATTACGACTTGGACGCGTTGTATAAAACTGAACTCTGTTTATATTAACCTAATTCATATCTAATCCTATTTCTGAAAAGTGGACGTTGCAACACAGCAAAACAAATTAATTACGAAATTTGTTTGCCAGTTGGATAATACACAACAATGCAATCCAACTTCCAGCAACCTATGACAGTATAATCAAATACCTTACTATAATACCGGATAACTAGCAGTTCTGCTTGTGAACGACGCTGGTGCTGCTACCTAGGCGGCCGGTGTGGAGATACTCGCGAAACAAGCTGTAATATGCTGCAATGTATATTGTTGCTGGGCTGGTTAATAGTTTTATTAATTAGTGCTGTGTTAAAATGTCAGGGTGTATGTGTGCTGTTTATAATTGCTACAATTACAGCATTACAAATTGCTCCAAATCGTACTTTCGATCTCCGACAGGTCATAAAACGTGAGTCAACAAAATTCCTTATTAGGCCTAATGCCTTTGTCTCTGTGTTGATAGAAAACAAAAATTAGCTTTTTTATTTGGGCCTAATAAATGAATAGAAGTTAAAATATATTGGAAATTTTAAGGTTTTAGCACAGTCTAGCATATACAGTCACGAAGCTCAATACATAATAAATATGCATCCACAGATAGTTGCTAACCACTAGGATCGCTAATATCGCCTCATAACAGACAATGCGAAATAGTACCGGCACAGTCTATTGTTCCTAGCACCCTCACAATTGAAGCTTCGTGACTGTGTATTTCGGATGTAGACTACATTCCTCATTACTGATATCCATAACCTCACTTCTGTTAAATAATGAACTCCAAAACCTTAAATAATGTTATTTAAACAACTATAATTCAAAATAAAACAGAATTCACCTCAATAAAGTTGTTTTATACAGTTAGAGTACACGAAAATTCTTGCTTTATGCTTCAGAACCGGTTAAATATTAAATATGAATGCTTCTGATCCAGGTTCAAGGAGATTAATCGGAGAAAATTCGAGTGTTAAATATGAACTTAGATTCAGATAACATGAACTTAGATTAGCATTTATACAACAGAAAATCTGAATTCAATTTGACTGGCAGTCATTTTTTAACCCTTAATCTCGATTCAGACGCTATTGTATAAAACTCCCTGACTAAAGATCAACTTTGATCGAAGATCGGAAAGTGAACCGAGTTCAGACACTTTTTCTATTATATAAAACTTTCCTGCGATCAAATTACCCTGGTTCAAATGCAATGTAAGTTCACGTGAAAAGGATTTGGCAACATCGCATAAACAGGTGAAGTATGTGATGCGCGGGCCATGTTGTACAGGTTTGCTCAGTGTTGCCAATATAGTGACTTTAACTCTTTTTCAACTACAATTTCTTTTAACTTTTATATTGCTTAAATAGGGGTTTAGCGACCTTTTTTGCACCCCATAGTGACAAAATTTAATCTTTCTTTGTTGATAATGAGAAATCTAGCGACTTTCCAACTACTTTTCGGCGACTTTCCGTATTACACTCTGTTGGAGACATTGGTTTGTTTTGTGCATTGTAAATAATGGCAGACAATAAGAAGGTTGACTGTTCTCCAAGTTGTTATCATGTTATGGTGTTTGATACTGCTAAACATAATGAAGCTTTATAAAACGACAATTTTCGTTTAGTAATACAGTTAATTGAAAATTTATGAATGCATCTATAATATCCATTAATAAAATTAATGGTTATAAACATAATATAATTATAGGTTATGTTATTTGATACTGCTGAACACGATAAAACCTTATAAAATATAAGAATGTTTGTGTATTAAGGTAAGAAATTGCATATATATATATATATATATATATATGTACCTACCATATCTATTAATATTAATAATAATGGTTATTCTTTTTGCACAATCTGTCACTCGTATATTTCAAACAGAAAAGAAATAACTGAACTTGGATTATCTAACTTAATCGGAGAAATTTATTCAGTCGAAGTTGACTTTAGTTTGAGACAAATTAATCTCAGATTAGACTTTATACAACACAAAATTCCAAGTTCAGCTAGAACGAGGATGAATTTAACCTCTGATCTAAGATTAAATGGTTTATAGAATCGGCGTGAGCTAATGAACAAGTACTGGGTGTTCATTTCAAAGTGTGTCATGACGTCACTGTTGTTGGGTCACCGATTTGAAGCGAGTTTCAGCTTATATGTTAGAGAAGTTGCCTATTATTTAAGGTGTTCCTCAATCTGAACTTGAGAACGTGTACGGTATAACTTGAACGTCGTAGCAACAGATGGCGGTCTGTACGGTCTGTGTGCTACCATAACCTCTTTCGAACTGTGTTTTGCGCCGGCAAGTCGTACGCAGGGTATTTGTTATCATCGGTTGCGTACGGTAACATTACACAACACAAATCAAATGCTCCGTGTCCATGTTGACCGTCGAAGTTAATGTCAACAAATACATAAGTAATCGTCTTAACCCTCTCCCCATATCCCGACAGTACGTATTTCCAAACAGTTCACATTCCTGCCACTACCGGCGTTACCGTACGTATCGGCACGTACTCTTCAGAATGAACGCCGTACTTGCTAGCCAACTTCTCTGCCTCTTAGGTTATACACCTGAGCTGCGGAAGTGTAGGAAGATTGAATTCTCTAGGCTCATCAGCTAGCCACATGACGGCATACAGCGAGCCAAGACACATTTTGAACTGAACACCCAGTAAAACACGATGTAATATGACTTTGAAACATGAAGTCTCAAGCCGAGTCTCACAAGACAGGGCTGCGTCCTAATTTGCTTGTGCGGGGACCACACACGTAGTATCAGCACTCTACGGTTGATTCTTCTCTAGAATTAACCATTTGCTAATTGGATTCTGCTGACCTACATCCGTGTCAGCGTGATGCGAATGTCTGGCAGTTGTTCCCTGTTCTGCATAATTTCACTCCTGTAGGGGCTATGTTTAACCTCAAATCTCTTTATGTTCTTGTCAGACATGCACATTGTCAGGTGTAGCCACGCAATTGCACCATGACCAAAATACCTCTTCTTCTTCTTCTCTTCATGGAGTAGAAGAGTCTCCTGTTCCGTCCTCAACTTTCCACCTTGTTCTTGGCCGACCAATATCTCTTCTTCCTTGTGGTTTATAATCCAACACCTGTTTCGGTATTCGTTTCTTATCCATTCTTCTTAAATGATTCGACCAACGAATTCTATATTCCTTTATTTTATCTATAATTGGGAGCGGGTTTACTTCATTCCTTATGTCATCATTTCTATATCTATCCAATCTTGTACATCCTTTTACTCCTGTAAGAAATTTCATTTCCGCTGACTGGATTCTATTAATATCATTTTTCTTCAGGGTCCATGCTTCACATCCATATAAGAGAGTTGGTATAGCCATTGTCTTATAAAATTTTATTTGCGTTTCTTTCCTTGTTTTCTTCTTTAAATTCTTGGCAATTGTGCCACATATAGCCTGGAAGCGTTGCGTTTTAATATTCACATCCCTATCATAACCATAAGTAATATCGCAACCTAGGTATTTAAAATGGCTCACTTGTTCTATAACAGTATTATTTATTATTATTTTACTTCTAACTGGATGTTTTCCTCTGAAAGCCATTACTTTTGTCTTTTGTATTGATATTTTTAGATTATATTCTCCACATATTGTATTTAATTTGTGTATGGCCTTTTACAAGTTATCTTCACTATCCTGGATAATTATCTGATCGTCTGCAAATAAAAGGGTATTTAAAATGTTTTGTCGATTTAACGAAACCCCGTCATTAGTACATTTCTTTCATTCTCTAAGAATGTCGTCTATGTATATATTAAAAAGACTTGGTGATAGACTACATCCTTGTCTGACACCTTTATTAATCATAAATTCTTCCGATAATTTTCCTTTTATTGATATTCTGTTCATTGTTTTGGCGTAAATCGATTTTATGACTTGTATTAAGTGCAGTGGAATGCCTCTTCTTTCCATGATTTTCCATAATGTCTTGCGATGTAGTGTATCAAAGGCTTTTTCATAATCGATAAAGCCAATATGTGTCTCTAAATTATGCTTTCTTCGCTTTTGTATAATCATGTTAATTGTAAATATGTCATCCATGCCCGATCTTCCATGTCTACACCCATTTTGTTCTTCTAGCAGTATTTTATCAGATATAGTTGTAAATCTTTTATTTATAATTTTCGTATATATCTTATATGCAACATTTAATAACGTAATTCCTCTATAATTTTCTGGTGGGCTTCTGTTTCCCTTTTTAAAAAGAGATATTACTTTCGCTTTTGTCCATTCATCTGGTATTTTGCAGTTCTTCCAGCATAAATTCAGAAGATGTAATAATCTTTGTTTTAATGTTGTTCCTGAGTATTTGATCAACTCTAAATTAATTCCATCAAGTCCCGGAGCCTTCCTATTTTTTGATTTTTGTAATGCCTCTTCAAATTCATCCATAATGAGTGGATCGATGTTATACTGGGTGTTCAGTTCAAAATGTGTCATGGCTCGCTGTATGCCGTCATGTGGCTAGCTGATGAGCCTAGAGAATTCAATCTTCCTACACTTCCGCAGCTCAGGTGTATAATCTAAGAGGCAGAGAAGTTGGCTAGCAAGTACGGCGTTCATTCTGAAGAGTACGTGCCGATACGTACGGTAACGCTGGTAGTGGCAGGAATGTGAACTGTTTGGAAATACGTACTGTCGGGATATGGGGAGAGGGTTAAGACGATTACTTACGTATTTGTTGACATTAACTTCGACGGTCAAAATGGACACGGAGCATTTGATTTGTGTTGTGTAATGTTATCGTACGCAACCGATGATAACAAATACCCTGCGTACGACTTGCCGGCGCAAAACACAGTTCGAAAGAGGTTATGGTAGCACACAGACCGTACAGACCGCCATCTGTTGCTACGACGTTCAAGTTATACCGTACACGTTCTCAAGTTCAGATTGAAGAACGCCTTAAATAATAGGCAACTTCTCTAACATTTAAGCTGAAACTCGCTTCAAATCGGTGACCCAACAACAGTGACGTCATGACACACTTTGAAATGAACACCCAGTATACTTCATATGAGGTTGAGTCCTCCTCTTCAATTTCTGGATCATATCATAATTTTCTGTAATGCTCCAACCATCCCTTCTCTTTAATGATATTTAATTCTGCATTATCTTTTTCTTCTGTGTTTAAATGTCTCATGATTTTATAAGCTATTTCTTGTCTTCCATGAATATCATTTTCAATATTACTTACAAACCGGTCCCAGGATTCTTGATGTGCTTTTGTTACTAATATCTTTGAATAGTTTCGTTTTTGTTTATATAACTCTTTCGTCTCTTCTGTATTTAGTTGTAGCATCTTTTTGTACGCTTCCTTCTTTTCTTCTATGGCTGCAGCTATCTCGGGTGTCCAAATTCTTAAACCCTTCCTTCTCCTATTTTTTGTTTTTGATCCTAAAGTTTCATTTGCTGCTATTTTTATGATTCCCTGTATATTGTTCCATTCTTTATTTATATCCAAATCTATTGGGGTATTAGCTGTGATCGAATTTATTCGTATCTGATATAGATTCCTGATACTTTCTTGATTCAGAAGGCAGATCTTGTACATTTGTGTCTCTGTTGGTGGAATATTTTTTTATTTTATTTCTTTTCCATCTAGCCATTATTTGGATTTTTGACATTACTAGGAAATGATCTGAGTTCACATCATTTCCTCTATAAGCCGTTGTATCAATTATTTGTGATGCTATCTTTCTATTGGCAATTACATAATCTATAATTGATCTACTTCCTCTAGCGCTCCAGATATATTTGTGAATATCTTTCTTCCTGAAAAATGTGTTTGTTATGTTAAGATCATTATATGTTACAAACTCTTTTAGTTCTTCTCCATTTTTGTTTATAGTCTCTTCTCCAAATTTTCCGATTGCATTAGGGATATTTATATTCCCAACCCTAGCATTTAAATCCCCTGCAATAATAAGATAGTTTTTCTTATTCCATTTATGTAGTTGTTTTTTTAAGATTTTCGTAAAATTCTTCTGTGTCTTCTTTTTTGCCTTCTTCCGGGGCATATACTCCAATTATGGTTAGATGTCCTCTTTCTATATTAAACCACGTTATTAAGATTCTATCGTTTATAAAAGTATAGCTATGTAGCTTATTTTTCCATTTCTTATCTATTAATATTGCGACACCACTGCTAGCTCTTTCATTTTGAGGTTTTCCATTATAAATCATTACATAATTATCTAAGTCTTTCGTTCCTTTACATTTTAATTTTGTCTCTGATATTATTGCTATGTTTATTCTCTTAGACATAAGTTCATTTTCCAATTCTTTTTCTTTATTTCGTAGTCCTCTTACATTTCACACTCCCAAGTTCATTATGTCTTTAAAACCAACTCGTTTTCCTTTTTCCTTGCTGTGGTCGTCACCATTGTTTCCGTCCGGCTTCATTTGTTGAGGATTGTCAGTATGAAAATGTCCCCATAACAGATTACGAGCCTGTTGATGGGTTAGTCCAGTGATGGGGCTGCCATCTTAATGCCTCTGGACTGGCATCCTCGTTTAATTCCCCAAACGGGAGGGGTGCCTTCTCCGCCGACTGAGCCTAAAAGTGCAAACAGAGATGTGAAGTGAGGGGAAATATGGCATAGAGGAGAGGGGTAAAAAGTTTAAGTATAATATTTTGTTGTAGTAATGGAAAGGAGTACGGTTACTGGAATAAATTATGACGGACAAGAAAATACAAAATGTGCTTCATCGTTGGCTAGGCAGTAATACAGCCTATTTCGGAACTCCTCTACTTAACATTGCCATACTAACAAAACCATACACAAATAAAGTAAATCAAAACCGGGTTTTACTTTCCTTTGTCCTGTTTGAAAATTTTAAAGAATAGGTTTATACTTATAATTAAACTTCTTTACTTACATTATAATAGCATAATATACTTCCCAAATAAATCACAATGTATATAATATGGACGGAGTTCGCAATAACAGACCAACCGACAATTTGAAAAAAAAAATTGCACAAATCTGTTGATGGCAGTCTAATATAACTCGGAGAAAATCAAGGATGCGGTATCTGAATTTTGCTGCTATTTATAAGCATAAATTCGTTTATTGCATAAAATTCATTTATTTATTTTGCTTTGAAATATTAATTTAACTGCTGGCCTCTTATTAAAAATCGGTTAGTCTTTTTTGGTATTATTTGTACTATTTTTGTAACAGTATGAATGTCATAATACTTCTTGAATAAAATGTTTTATAAAAAAAACAGATTCATTTCAATGGCCAATATCTCGAAACAGGTTTTTGGCACTTGGTCTCTTATTACGTAACTCCGTCCATATTTAAGATTAACAAAATCCGACTGTTTAGTAAAAGAATATTGCATCATACCCAATATCATATCAGACAGGAATGACATAATATTAGAGGAGAAAATTTCGCTCCGGCGACGGGGATCGAATCCGGGTCCTTGGTTCTACGTACCAAGCGCTCTCACCATTGAGCTACGCCGAAGTCCAATCCACAGCACCGGAACGAATTTTTCTCCACTAATATTAAATTGTCACCATAACATATATTCTGTAGGACCAAAAAAATAATAACCTTTAGTAAATTCTTCTATTTCTGTACAGATTACTGTGGAATCCCGGCCACCATGTCACTCAATTGAGTGCGCTCCTTGTATAATGGCAGTTGACTTAATAAAATATCAACATAGATGCCCAACTTGGAGTCAGGCCATAAAGGGAAAAACGCTGGAGGAGGGGAGTTCGATCCGGTGTACAAATAGATAGAGATGTGAAGTGAGGGGAAATATTGCATAGAGGAGGGGGATACAGAGTTATAGGTCTCGCAAGTACGGATTCCCGACGGAAGAAATGCGAATCAAACACTGCAATAAGGAAGAGCGGGCGACAGGTAAGGTCACGAGATAGCTTGAATGATATTCATGAGTACAGTCGGAAAGAAATAACATCGATAGAATCAGTCTTGCGTTGTGATTGTTACATTACGACTTTAGTTCGTTCCATTGCATGTGAATATGTGTCTTGTATCGCTCGGTATTATTATTTCATTCGTAAACATATGTTGCGCGTTAATTAGCTTCGAATTTTTCTCTTGCTACATTCTTTATTTCCACAGCGATGTCCTCATTTGTTCTTCTTCTTGGAAGAGACAGTACTTCAATTTTTATTGTACCTGAGTTTTTGAATGTACTTCACTCCCACCCCTTCTACTAATGAAGTTCAACCGTCCTCCACACAGATCAAAGACCGCATATACAGTCATAGCAGCCTTACGGTCATAGTAAACAGTATGTTCCAAAAATATGTTCGCGTTTTCCAGTGACGAAAGAGTTTTCAATATTGAATCATATTTCGCACAGATACCGTCGTCCATTTGCCTACGTCGCATCCCGGTTTCCCCCACCTGCTTCTATTCGCCTTTCTGTAAATGCTAGTGGCTGGGCTGTCTTAGCCCTTTTCTGAGAGCATTAATTTCTGTTAGGAATTGGACGTCTACGTAATATTATACCCATATAATTGTTTAAAATAACTTAAATAAAAGGGCCTCGTTAAGTAATTAACTGTCACGTGATTTCCTCCCTTTCTACGACACTGCGATATAACCACTTGGATGGACACTACTGGGTGTTCATTTCAAAGTGTGTCATGACGTCACTGTTGTTGGGTCACCGATTTGAAGCGAGTTTCAACTTATATGTTAGAGAAGTTGCCTATTATTTAAGGCGTTCTTCAATCTGAACTTGAGAACGTATACGGTATAACTTGAACGTCGTAGCAACAGATGGCGGTCTGTACAGTCTGTGTGCTACCATAACCTCTTTCGAACTGTGTTTTGCGCCGGCTAGTCGTACGCAGGGTATTCGTTATCATCGGTTGCGTACGGTAACATTCCACAACACAAATCAAATGCTCCGTGTCCATGTTGACCGTCGAAGTTAATGTCAACAAATACGTAAGTAATCGTCTTAACCCTCTCCCCATATCCCGACAGTACGTATTTCCAAACAGTTCACATTCCTGCCACTACCGGCGTTACCGTACGTATTGGTACGTACTCTTCAGAATGAACGCCGTACTTGCTAGCCAACTTCTCTGCCTCTTAGATTATACACCTGAGCTGCGGAAGTGTATTAAGATTGAATTCTCTAGGCTCATCAGCTAGCCGCATGACGGCATACAGCGAGCCAAGACACATTTTGAACTGAACACCCAGTAGATAGCATGTCTGAGTAATTTGATGTTTTCGGATCGGGCAGAAATGAAGATTGAATTTACAGTACATAAGGTACTCTTTTATAGAGTAGGTACAGAATTATTTCAACATGAGTTACTGAGACGACGTACGAAACTGGTAATTGGAATTAGGTACAATAGTCTATAGTGCGATAATATGTACATTAGAACTGAAGCCTGTATCGAAATGAACGGCCACCATTTTAAAAAATGTGTTTAAATATCCATATTATGATTATTTTTTCAATTTAACTTCATTCTCTATAGTGTACGTTAATGTGCTGTAGACAGTATAATATACACTGCATAATGAATACGTCCGCATGGACAGCTCAGTTCGTGAGTAAAAACACTCATTGTTAATACAGTACTGTATTTTGATTAAACAAAAACCTAATGCAAATTATCAGTCAAAAGCGTGATATTTGCTACTTTACGTAAATGGATGAACTACTTTTCTTCCCTCCTATATCTAGTAAAGTGATATGTTTGTATTTGACGCCAGTAACATCGAACTCCAGTCGTGGAAGGGGTTAGCAAACGGTGTTTGCGATTCTTAATCTTGATCCAAAGGTATAGCCAGGTTAATATTAAAAATGTTAGTAAAAATATAATGATGACCCTGCATAATATTTTGGTGTAGTAATGGGAGAGGAGTACGGTTAGAGGAAGAAATGATGATGGATAAGAAAATACGGAGTGGGAGAAATGTAATAAGAAATTAAAACATTTAATGTCCTAATGACTTGTACGAGAGGCATGTAAAACGGGGAGACGGCACTGTATAGGTACTAATTGTGAAGTGCCGCCTACCAAAAAGGTATTGCTTAATGACAAATATATTCATTCATTATTATGAAGCAACTAGGTCAGGATATAAAAGTGGTAGGGTGGCCATCTCTTTCCCTCTCCAGTGTATACATCGCCAATTAGCTATATACATATTACACTAATCAGACCAGGTGTATACAAATATTATTCTTCCTCTGACACATATCGTCAAGTGAGATGTACTGCATGGTAACAGATCATGTCATTTAATAGTAAAAAAAAAAAAAAAAAATGTAAGAAGTTTCAAGTTCTCGATTTATATTATTACTATTATTGTTTTTTTTTGTTGGTTATTTAACGACGCTGTATCAACTACAAGGTTATTTAGAGTCGATGAGATTGATGATAGTGAGATGGCATTTGGCGAGATGAGGCTGAGGATTCGCCACAGATTACCTGGCATTCACCTTATGGTTGGGGAAAACCTCGGAAAAAAACAAACCAGGTAATCAGTCCAAGCGGGGATCGAACCCGCGTCCGAGCGCAACTTCAGACCGACAGGCAAGCGCCTTAACCCACTGAGCCACGCCAGTGGCCATATATTATTGTTGGTGAAAGACATATTCGTATATCATTGGTTCAAAATTAAATTTCTAATAGAAATGGACGGAGTTCAAACATTTTTACTCGGCGTGCTTTCGCTTTTTTTGTTATCATTAATTAATCCTACTATAGTTTTCAGTTAACTTGCTGTGAAGTTTGTCCTTTCTACCTTACCTTCGTTCCAGAAACAAACGACACCGATTTATTCCTGCATGTAGTATATTTTTCGTAATTAAAGGGGCGTATTTAGTTTATATTTCGAATTTACACGCTTACCTTCGCAATGGAACACTAAAATTTCAATTTCTGCTTTTCCATCTTTATTATTATATATTTCCTTTTCCAAAACGTCCGTACACTTCCTATACAAATTATTTCTTTGTTAAAAGATTCTTCCATTTTCACGTTATCATAAACATAATATGTATATACTCAATATTAATGAGGGTCTCGAGCGTAAAACATGATAACTGACATGTTGGCCAAAAACGAGTTATGTAGCGTATAATATGGTATCTTACATACTGCGTCTAATGGAGTAGCTAGTTTTCTAACATCTCAACAGATGGCAGAAGTACACAGGTAGCTGTAGGGCTCTGAGTTCTGCAGTCACAACTGGCCTACGTCTATGTTCATGATACAACGGAGTGGGCTATGGAAATTCAGCTCTCCTTGGCAACGGTTTTGTTGTGAATTGTTTTGTATCTTTTCTGACGAGAAATAAAAACTGTTCTTGAGTTTCATTTACTCAGTATATTGTATTCTAGCTACAATATTGGTGACCCCGACGTGATATGAACACACACAAAGATACAAAACATGTATCATGTACTAGTACATGTAGGGCTCTGAGTTCTGCAGTCACAACTGGCCTACGTCTATGTTCATGATACAAACGGAGTGGGCTATGGAAATTCAGCTCTCCTTGGCAACGGTTTTGTTGTGAATTGTTTTGTATCTTTTCTGACGAGAAATAAAAACTGTTCTTGAGTTTCATTTACTCAGTATATTGTATTCTAGCTACATAGCGCAATCGGCCGCCATTGTTACTCCATTTCAACACGCTTGGGATAGGAACATTTAAAGTAAATCTCAATTTAGACCAATGTTCGTGACACTAAAAATTAAAAATATTTGACTCTGATTTACGCTACACAATCTACATTCATTCCCTACACAACTGTATATACCAAATAGCGCGCGCTGGAATAACAATGGCTGATTTTTTTCGGCATTTCCGGCGCAAATGATTGCGGTACTCTGGATATCCACGGACTCTGGATTTTATTTTCCTGGTAGCTATACAAACTGTTGCATGTATAAATGTTTACCCACCTATTAATTTCAAAAACTTCACTTACCATGTTTTTAGTCCACAACTGTGGAGTAACCGTTAGCGCGTATTGCCGCGAAACCAGGTCGAATCCCGGTCGTGACAAGTTACCTGGTTCAGGTTTTTCCGGGGTTTTCCCTTAACTCAATTTGAGCAAATGCTGGGTAACTTTCGGTGCTGGACCCCGGACTCATTTCACCGCCATTATCACCTTCGCTGTTCTTCAGTTGGTTCCCAAACAAAATATTAACGTGAGTAGGTTCCCCGTGCTCAAATGAGTACCTCTGTGGAAAAAGGTTGGATGTAACATGTTTCCTATCAAATATCAACAACGCGAGTAGATCCGAAGGCTGTGTGGGATAGGGATGTTAATCAATCATGTAGCACAGTAATGGCAGTGTTCAAATATCAACAGCGGAAATGAGGTGGTTATTATTGCCTATAACGCCACCTATAATAATCCCGTGGCTCTATCTACGTTAAAATATAAATACCAACCATAAGTTTCAGTGATTAGCAGAGTAGTGGCAGTGGAAGTACAGGACAGCCGTGGTTTCATATACTTTAAAATATAAATAGCGGTCATAAGTTTCAGTGATTAGCTGAGTAGTGGCAGTGGAAGTACAGGACACGTTTGTTACAAATGTTTACCAGTAGAGAAATAAAATTGTGAAGATATTCGACGCAGCGTATCCGCCAAGCACAAAAAAACGTTTAATCAACTACTACCGTAGACAGTAGTTGACAGTACTATGTCTGTATAAAATGGGAAGGGAAATGTTTTTCTGGTTCGCGGGAACCAATTGCAGTACACATATGTTATCAACCTGGAACCAACTCGGGTATAGCTCTGTGACGAACTGGGAACCGATTCACAGATTTGGGAACCAATTCCAGTACGCCCATCACCTTCACTTCATTCAGACGCTAAATAACCTGAGATGTTGATACAGCGTAGTAAAATAACTTACTTAAATAAACAATTAAAAAAACATGTTTTATTCCTAAACTCCTTATTTAATTTCTAATTTTATCTCCACCTCAAAATACTTTTAAAATGTTTAAAAGGGGATAAATTTGGCAAATTCATATTTATACGACCTTTTCCGGTTCACCAATCTACCATTTCTTCAATTTTAATAACCATTCATAAAGGTGCAGAATGTAATGTAAAACAAATGTACCGTATCGTTACTCTCAGAAACCCAAATCTATGGAATTTCTTCGGCGAACGTTTCACAGCACAGGTAACCAAGAGCATCGCTGAAGTTGACGCCTACGCTTGTGTATTCGGCTATGGCATCACAACACAAGGGATCACGAAACGCTGTTTACGTCTGGTTCGCCGTAATTTGCACGCTAAACCTGTTGGCGAGGGCATAAACACAAAGTTGCCTCAATTTGCCAGAGTTCTCTGTCTTTCGCAAGGCGACATAAAACTGTGAGAGAGAGAATAAAGCAAATTCCGTCTAGATACGGTGGAATCTTGCCAGTGCGTCTTGCGCAGGCGCCCCATTGCACGCCCATTCATTTTAAGTGTCTGCGTCTACGGTTACAGTGAACGAGCCCTGTGTACCGAGAGTTGAGTGGTTAGCGTCAGTCTTCTGTCGTCTGCTTCTTTTTTAGGAAGAGGTCCTAAGCTACAGACGTGGACAAATTATTAGCAAAATTGAAGATTTTTATTACATATTTTTACAAAATATGATTCTTCAGTTTAGACTACAGTTGACATTTTTGCGTATTTCGAAATTATTACTAAAATTGGAGATTTGTATTGTATATTTTTTACAAAATTTGACTCTTCAATTTGGACTATAGTTTACATTTTGGATATTTCCAAATTCTTTGCAAAACTGAGATTTTAATTTTATATTTTTACAAAATTTGACTCTTCAATTTGGACTATAGTTTACATTTTGGATATTTCCAAATTCTTAGCAAAACTGAGATTTTAATTTTATATTTTTACAAAATTTGACTCTTCAATTTGGACTATAGTTTACATTTTGGATATTTCCAAATTCTTTGCAAAACTGAGATTTTAATTTTATATTTTTACAAAATTTGACTCTTCAGTTTAAACTGCAGTTGACATTTTTGCATATTTACAAATTATTAGCAAAACTGAAGATTTTTATTATATATTTTTATAAAATTTCACCCTTCAATTTGGACTATAGTTTACATTTTGGATATTTCCAAATTCTTAGCAAAACTGAGATTTTAATTTTATATTTTTACAAAATTTGACTCTTCAGTTTAAACTGCAGTTGACATTTTTGCATATTTACAAATTATTAGCAAAATATGAAGATTTATATTATATATTTTTACAAAATTAGAGTCTTCAATTTAAACTACAGTTGACATTTTTGCATATTTCTATCTATTGTAATGATAGAAATATGCAAAATTGTCAACTGTAGTCTAAATTGAAAAGTCAAATTTTGTAAAGAGAATTATCATAAAAATCGTCAATTTTGTTAATAATTTGTCCACGTCTGTAATCTGATTGAAGAATAAGTGCATCTTAAAGACATTCTGAAAGTTATATCAAAGTTGAAAATGTTTTTCCTGCCAGCAATGAATCCTCGTCACTCTAGTTCCCACCCAGTATAAGATTAACACCAATACAAAAACATATGGGTGTGGCAAATATTTGAAGAGTCCACTGCAAGAATGATGGATGTCACTTTCTTGTCGAAAATGAGCCAAGACTGTCAATGCATAGCTTAAGACATATAGAATGTACATACAGAGTTATATGGCATTAACACTGATAGTCATTGTCCAGTAATGATCGGAAAATCACAGTTAAGCTTTGAGCGCTAAGCATTTCAAACTTTCAATTGCTTCTCCTGCAAAATGTATTCCAGATGACATCCATCATTCTTGCAGTGGACTCTTCATTTAGTTACGTTGACTGAAAGACTTACTTATGATAAAACTAAATTCAGCATATATTATTACGATGTACCGAAGTACATATGATATTTCCGAGCAGAAATTCTGCGTCATCATATGATGAAGGATGAGCGGAACGGAGAAAAAAATTCTTTCCGGCACCGGGATTTGAACCCAGGTTTTCAGCTCTAAGTGCTGACGCTCTATCCACTAAGCCACACCGGGTTACCATCCCGATATCGGATCGAATTCTCTCAGTTTAAGTTCCACCTCTTGGGTTCCCTCTAGTGGCCTACCCTCATGCACTGCGTCATAGATGTATGACAGTGGCACAATGTTCACACATGTGCAGAGGTGCACTCGTTATGAATCGATTTTCGCTTCATATAGTCCGATATTTTCCAAAGTGAGTTAATTCTTAACAATTTTCCTCAGACCTGAAACAAAATAAGTTAAAAATAAATGTACTGCACTTTTCGGATAGATCTCGACTAAACGAATCTGATGATACCGGTTTGATCGACGTATTGTATTTACTCCTTTTGCATAGATCTAATAGTAAAATATGCTGAATTTATGATGAAGGAAGAGTTGGAGTAAAATTCTCTCCGGCACCGGATTGGAACCAGGTTTTCAGCTCTAAGTGCTGACGCTCTATCCACTAAGCCACACCGGGTTCCCATCCCGATGTCGAGTCGAATCCTCTCAGTTTAAGTTCCACCTCTTGGGTTCCCTCTAGTGGCCTACCGTCATGCACTGCGTCGTAGATGTATGACAGTTGGCACAATGTCCACACATGTGCTGAGGTGCACTCGTTATGAGTGACTAAGTGGCCGGGATCCGACGGAATAAGCGCCGTCTTAAATTACTAAGCGATTATTTTTCGCATATCACTACGATGTACAGTACCACAATAGAGTTCATGAAGGACAATCACACTCGATTTGTCACCAATTTGAATGTATAGGCCTACATTCTCCCTTGAAGGATAAAACAATTACTAGACTACGCTATATCTCCATTTTAATATAAGTTATATTTTGTTTATATTTTGATGATTATCAGTTATTTACTAGTTACTGATATAATAATAATAATAATAATAATAATAATAATAATAATATAGAGAAACCGATTGAATATTACGTGCTAGTGTAGTAATGAAACGAGCTATTAAACTCCAAGAACTGAAATCAGCCTTCAATCATCGCCATGAAGAGAAAGACGACATGAATAAATGTAAGGAAGCCAGATATCTAGGGGCGAATGAAATAGCTCCTTCTCTTAAGCCTTCCAACGAAGGAGAGTTTTTTAAAAGCGTAATGATCAAGGTGGCTGAAATAATTTGTCCAATGAAAGTTGTTAATTAATTCTGAAAAAACTGCGCATTTCTCGACTAAATATCCAGAAGAGAATTCAGGAGATTTCTAATTGTGTTCATGAGGAATATTTTTAGAGAGTAAGAAAATTTGTATATATTTTTTATTGGTTATTGATGACAGTAGTGACATTACTGATACAGCAAAGCCTGGGATTTTTATTAGGGGGTTGATGAAGAATTCAATGTCAGTGCACGAACCACCACTGGTTGTAGTTTTCATGCCAAGTACTTCTCCCCCGTCTCCTTACTTCTTAGACTGTCTCTCGCGTGTAATCGCTGCCGTTCGAGTTTTGGTCATCGCTGGCTTAAATCCTTAAGGGCCGTATTCATAGACATTTTTAGCGCGGGCTTCCGGTGGATGATCAGCGTTTTTCGTATTCATAAACCAGTGTTAGGGATAGGATATGATTTGAATTCTGTACTACAGGAACATCATTTTATTTTTACTAACATTTTTAATATTAACCTGCCTATACGTTTGGATCAACGCCGTTTGCTACCCCTTTCCACGACTGGAGTTCGATGATACTGGCGTAATGTACAAACAAATCACTTTACTAGGTATAGTAGGGAAGAAAAGTAGTTCATCCATTTACGTAAACCGGGAAATATCGCGATTTTGAGTTTGATAATTTTCATTAGGTTTTTGTTTAATCAAAATACAGTACAGTATTAACAATGAGTATTTTTACTCACGAACTGAGCTGTCCATGTGGAAGTATATTATACTGTCTACAGCACATTAGCGTACAATATAGAGAATGAAGTTAAATTGAAAAATAATCATAATATGGATATTTAAACATATTTTTGAAAATGGTGACCGTTCATTTCGATACAGGCTTCAGTTCTAATGTGCATATTATCGCACTATAGACTATTGTACCTAATCCCAATTACCACTTTCGTCCTTCGTACTAGTAACTCATGTTGAAATAATTCTGTATCTACTCTATAAAAGAGTACCTTAAGCACTGTAAATTCAATCTTTACTTCTGCCCGATCCGAAAAGATAAAATTACTCAGATATACTATTTACTGTCCGTCCAAGTGATTATGTCGTAGGGTCGTAGAAAGGGGGAAAATCACGTGACAGTTAATTACTTAACGAGGCCCTTTTATTTAAGTTATTTTAAACAGTTGTATAATATTACGCAGACGTCCAATTCCTAACAGAAATTAATGTTCTCAGAAAAGAGCTAAGACAGCCCAGCCACTAGCTGGCGAATAAAAGCTGGTGGGGGAAACCGGGATACGACGTAGGCAAATGGACGACAGTACCTGTGCGAAAATGATTCAATATTGAAAGCTCATTCGTCACTGGAAAACGCGAACATATTTTTGGAACGTACTGTTTACTATGACCGTAAGGCTACTATGACTGTATATGCGGTCTTGGATCTGTGTGGAGGACGGTTGAACTTCATTAGTAGAAGGGGTGGGAGTGAAGTACATTCAAAAACTAAGGTACAATAAAAATTGAAGTAAAAATAAAATGATGTCCCTGTAGTAACCGGTGGATAGCCGGGGCTAGCTTAGTACGCTCGTAGCGCGTGCTGCGAAATGTCTATGAATAGCACCCTCAGTGATTAAACTTGAAAGGGTGGGACTGGTGAACAGCAAATATTTTTATAACCAGATGGAACAAACACGACAGGCCTCCTTCCGCAGAGCGAACATCGGCGAATATCGAACTTCACCGTACTCGATAAACTTGAACAGAACATAGCGACATTAGTGACATGTCAGGAATAGAGGTGTAATGTTGACTGCAATTTTTAGAGACAAAGGAACGAGAAGGCCGTGGAAGCGATGCATCGTACACTGTGTACGCACTGGCGCCACGACGCTCCCCCGAGGTGTGACCGCGACGCAGTAAGAACAATGCATGCCAGCGCTGTCTGAAATTAATGGACTACAGCGAGATTCGACTTGGAGTCCGGCCACGCGCGTCAAGAATAAACCGAGGTCTGTGCAGGTCGAGGATTGGACCGGCGCGGCGTGCAATATCTGTGAGATGATTATCATCAACTGGATGAGGGAGAGACCTTTCTCCGTTGTGGAGTAACGGTTAGCATGCCGAGACGTAGATGGGAGGATAATATAAAAATGGATTTGAACCGATCGATGGTGGGTTTATGTAGGGCGGCAATGAACCTCCGGGTTCTATAAGGGTCATATTCGTAGACGAGACTTTGGACCAAAGTTGACTTTGGAAAGTATAAAGTCACCATTTTCCTATTCACAGTCGACACTTTGAGGAAATGTTTAGTAGTATTTTTTTTAGTAGTATTTATTTATTTAACCTGGTAGAGATAAGGCCGTCAGGCCTTCTCTGCCCCTCTACCAGGAGATTCCAACTACAATATCAACAATAAAATTACAATTAGTATTAAATTTACAATTACAATTACAAATAATATTACAATTAGTATTAAATTTACAATTACAATAAAATCAAAGTACGAAAAGATTACCTGAATAATTAAAGCTAGATAATTTATCATAGAGAAACAAAGAATATTTTATATTTACTGAATTACAAATTAAATCTAGAATAACAAAATTGTATAGTGATGAAATTACTGAATATTGAAATATTTTGTGATAGATTAAAGAAACTATTTACAAGTAATCAATTAATGACCAAGTGCCTAGTAAGTTTTCGTTTGAATTCAATTTTATTTCGACAGTCCCTGATGCTAGCAGGTAGCGAATTCCAGAGTCTTGGCAGGGCTATTGTGAAAGAAGATGAGTATGAGGCGTTGCGATGGGATGGTATTGTTAGTATTGTTTCATGACGAGAGCGTGTGTTCAGATTATGGTGGGAAGAAAGGTAAGTGAAGCGAGACGACAGGTACGAAGGAATAGAAGAGTTCAAGATTTCGAAGAGAAAGAGAAGTGAATGTAAATTTCTTTTCTTATCTAGTTTAAGCCAACCTATTGCTTCCAGGGATGGGGTAATATGATCATATTTACGAACATTGCTTACAAAACGTACACACAAATTATGAGCACGTTGAAGTTTCATTTTGTTGTCGCTGGAGAGGTCTGTCAGTAAAATGTCCGCATAGTCGAAATAGGGAAATGCAAGTGTCTGCACAAGGGACTTTTTTAAGCAAGAGGGGAGATGAACATTTATCCTTTTTAGCACATGGATAATAGAATATACTTTTCTGCAGGTTTAGGTGAGGGGTTTGGACTTTTTCCATTGCTGGTTGTCACAATCAAAAAATTAAGACACGACGTTTCGAAGGGTGGTTCTTCCTTCGTCTTCAGGTGGAAGGAAGTAGGGAAGAGAAAAATAGCTGTACGTAACGATCCCAACAATAGATTTTTTCTCTTCCCTACTTCCTTCCACCTGAAGACGAAGGGAGAACCACCCTTCGAAACGTTGTGTCTTAATTTTTTTATTGTGACAACCAGCAATGGAAAAAGTCCAAACCCCTCACCTAAACATTAACGATCCACCATTGCTTTCCAACCCCTCATTTAGATCAACACTTTGAGGAAAGTAAACTTCAATCATGACTTAACTTCGAAGTCGCCGAAAATCTAGACTTTGAGTTTGAATTTCATTCGTGGACAAAAGGAAAATTACTGATATTTGGGAAATTGTTGAATTTGCCGAGAATATTGAAGACATCCAGGAGATTATTAAAGGGGCTCATGTTCCTTAGCGTATTATTGTTATTATAGATTATAAATTCAAATCAAGGTACAGATTTGATAGACAGCATTAAATATACTCGTCATGTTTCAACTTTCATTGATGAATAATCCAATATCTATTCCACCAATAAATAATACAACTTATTTCATCCCGATTTTACGCTATACTTACTTACTTACAAATGGCTTTTAAGGAACCCGAAGGTTCATTGCCGCCCTCACATAAGCCCGCCAGCGGTCCCTATCCTGTGCAAGATTAATCCAGTCTCTATCATCATACCCCACCTCCCTCAAATCCATTTTAATATTATCCTCCCATCTACGTCTCGGCCTCCCTAAAGGTCTTTTTCCCTCCGGTCTCCCAACTAACACTCTATATGCATTTCTGGATTCACCCATACGTGCTGCATGCCCTGCCCATCTCAAACGTCTGGATTTAATGTTCCTAATTATGTCAGGTGAAGAATACAATGCGTGCAGTTCTGTGTTGTGTAACTTTCTCCATTCTCCTGTAACTTCATCCCGCTTAGCCCCAAATATTTTCCTTAGCACCTTATTCTCAAACACCCTGAACCTATGTTCCTCTCTCAGAGTGAGAGTCCAAGTTTCACAACCATACAGAACAACCGGTAATATAACTGTTTTATAAATTCTAACTTTCAGATTTTTCGACAGCAGACTGGATGATAAGAGCTTCTCAACCGAATAATAACACGCATTTCCCATATTTATTCTGCCTTTAATTTCCTCCCGAGTGTCATTTATATTTGTTACTGTTGCTCCAAGATATTTGAATTTTTCCACCTCTTCGAAGGATAAATCTCCAATTTTTATATTTCCATTTCGTACAATATTCTGGTCACGAGACATAATCATATACTTTGTCTTTTCGGGATTTACTTCCAAACCGATCGCTCTACTTGCTTCAAGTAAAATTTCCGTGTTTTCCCTAATCGTTTGTGTATTTTCTCCTAACATATTCACGTCATCCGCATAGACAAGAAGCTGATGTAACCCGTTCAATTCCAAACCCTGCCTGTTATCCTGAACTTTCCTAATGGCATATTCTAGAGCGAAGTTAAAAAGTAAAGGTTACGCTATAGGTAAGGATTAATAGCTTAATATTAATTTTTACTATTTAATTCTATAGAGAATAGGTTATACAGTTGGAAATGCAGTCGTCATAATAATGTTTTCTGCATATTGATTTCAGATAACTTGTAAGTAATTTCTGCACACATACAGAGAATATCTCTTTCATAGTCTGTCATTGGTGGAATCTTATCTTCCATATCTTCACAACAAAATTATTTTACAATGAAATAATTTCAGGGCTTAATGTTAAACTAACGTAATTACAATAGATGTTTTATTCACAACAAAATTCTTAACAGGCAATACTATGTCAGATAAACTATACCATCATGTTTTGTAGTTATGAATTGTGTTATATACTGTACAAGATTGAGTTACGATTTTTTGTGGACAGGTAGAAGAACAAATTATTATCGATTAGTGTAAACACCTAAAAATGTCAATTTTTGTACTTACGTTAGTCTCACAATAAGCCCTCGAATGATATTATTCTTATGTAAAGCTGCAAGAACTATTAACAATTGCTTAACATGTACCGATGTTCAATTGTTTCATTGATTTGTGAATCGAAAGATGGCTTTGATTGTTGCAATGCCTACTCTATTTCAACTATCTATTAATTTAATTCGTTTAGAAGGCAGTGATTGTGATTGCCAACATTAGAACAAGATCGTCAAATCTCGACTTACCAAAGCCAAAGTCAAAGTCTGAGAAGTATTGTCTATGAATAGGACTTTTAACAAAGTTAAACTGTACTACGAAAGTCGACTTTGGGAAGTCTTCATCCAAAGTCTCGTTTATGAATACGACCCTAAGGATCATATTCATAGACGAGACTTTGGACCAAAGTTGACTTTGGAAAGTATGAAGTCACCATTTTTAAATTCACAGTCGACACTTTGACGAAAGTAAACTTCACTCGTAACTTTACTTCGAAGTCGCCGAAAATCTAGACTTTGACTTTGATTTTCGTTTGTGGACATAAGGAAAATTGCTGATATTCGGGAAATTGTTGAATTTACCGGGAATATTGAGCAAATCCAGGAGATTATTAAAGCTGCTCATGTTACTCGGCGTATTAATTATTAGATATAGATAATACATTCAAATCAAGATACAGACTTGATAAACAAACCGTATTAGATATCCTCGGCATGTTTCAACATACATTAATGAATAACAATCAAAGAGGATTATCTATTCCACCAATAATACAACTTATTTCATCCCGATTTTATGCTGCAGGTAAGAATATTGATGGTTTAATACTGATTCTGACTAATTCTATAGAGGACAGGTTATACAGTTGGATATGCAGTCAATAAATTTATAATCCTGCGGTAGTCATGATAATGTTTTCTGCATATCGATTTCAGGTAATTTTAAGTAGTTTCTGCAGACTTTCAGGGAATAATTCTGCCAACTGTCAGCAGGATAATATAGACTATCTCTTTCATAATCTGTCATTGGTGAGATCTTCTTATCTTTCATATCTTCAGAATAAAATTATTTTACAATGAAATTTATTATTCTTATGTAAAACTGCAAGAACGGCTAACAATCGCTTAACATGCACCGATGTGCAATTGTTTCATTGATTTGCAACTCAAAAGATGGCTTTGATTATGGCAATGCCCACTCTATTTCAACTATTCTTTAATTTAATTCGTTTAAAAGGCAGTGATTATAATTGCCAACATTAGAGCCAGATCATCAAATCTCGACTTACCGAAGTCAAAGCCAAAGAATCAGAAGTATTGTCTATGAATAGGACCAACAAAGTTAAACTTTGCTACGAAAGTCGACTTTGGGAAGTCTTCATCCAAAGTCTCATTTATGAGTAAAAGCTTGAAGTAAGTAACATCATTTCTTACACCATTTAACTTTTATAAAATTATTATCTTCATTTTATGTTGGGACAATTTTATGGTCATCGAACAATAAGCTATTTACTTTACTATTTATTCACATAAAATGCTTAATAATTATCACCCACACAGCCCTACTGATTCTAGAATTCCTTTACTGATATTAGAATAGCTAAGAGTTGCGACAACACAACCCTTCATTAATTGTATAATGTTCCAGAAATTATCGTATACCAAGTACTGTATCTTGTTGGAGTAAGGGTTAGCTTGTCTGACCGTGAAACGAGCGGACCCCGGGTTCAAATCCTGGTTGGGACACATTTCCTCGATGTGGTTTTTCCGACTTTTCCCTCAATCAATTGAAGCAAAATTGCTGGATAACTTTCGGCGTTGGACTTCGGACTCATACTGCCAACATTTATTCACATGTCATTATCATCATCATCACCATTGAATTCGTACAAGACCGCGACTGTTCGGCGACAAAATATCATAACAGGAGTAGTAAGCACTTTCGTCTCAGATTCAGGTGCAAGCCTTTGGATCCCTCCTCCGTAAAAGGGGGAGAAGTATGTTTGTTCCGTTGCTAGAGCATTAACATGCAAACAAATGAAGATACGAGTATTTTGTATATGCTAATTTCTGGACAATTATGCAATCAGTACAAGCTTGCGTTGTCCCAACTCTTACCTATTTTAAAAATAAAGGAACTGACTACAGAGTCCCTCGATAATATTGAATAGTTGAGACACAGAACATCTAAACATCGCCTACCTTGTTGCATAATCCAGTAAGCACTTACAGCGGCTTTGCTTCAAGTACATAAATGCAAGTTAAGAGGTTTTCCTTATTCCTTATTAATAAAGTAGCTGTAATAATAATGTTTACGTATTACAGTATATAGGATAATAAATTAATATAGCCCTATTGTGGGTATATTATAAAATAATATATCAAATTTCCTTAAAATCTGTAAACAATATATAGGCCTATGGTTTTATTTCCGATACGAGATTTGTTTTTCCATTTTCAGTGCTATCAAATCATTACATATTTCAATTGTTGATGGTATCAACACAGTCTAATATATACAGTCACGAAGCTCAATATGTAGGGAATATACATCCACAGATAGTTGCTAACCACTAGGATCGCTACTATCGCCTCATCACATACAAACAGTACCGGCACAGTCTATTGTTCCTAGTACCCTCATCAACTCAACCTTCGTGACGGTATATAGCAGCCTGTGGTATCAACGCCTCAAGTCTCTTTATAAAGAGACTCTAGTCCAGAGTCTAGAAATTACAGGTAATGAGGAATTTATTATTTCATCGATCCAAATTATTTTTGTTTGGGTACCTAAATGTATTAATTTTATGTTAATAGCTGTCATGGTTGGATCCAATCAATCAAAAGAGGTATTGTCATTGTCTCAACTCTTGCATTCAATTATTATCGAGGAACTCGTAACAGATTCAACTGATGCCGAATTACATTGTCATCTATATCCCTTCCACTTCGGCAGAATATTCCTTGCCTTCTGGATAACATAGTTCTGTCACTTCCTTTCGCTTGTTGATGAAACTGTGATCCAGAAGGCCTAGAGCTGTGGCTGTATGCAATAGCCGTATTCTTATTGTTGATTTATTATTTATACTAGTGAAATTTCGTAATAAGACGTTGATAAATGTGTATAAAGTCAATACGCTTACATTTAGTTAATATGAATGTGTGGATGATTGTATATTTAATGTGTCTGTTGTTGCATCCTTACAGATTAAACTGCAACGAAGTCAAACCTAGAATAATTCAAGGCAGAATCACAAACTTGGGCGACTTCCCCCATGTTGTGGCTACATTATACGAGCACGAAAGCAATGACGGTACGTTTTACCAGTGTTCCGGAAGTATCCTTAACTCACACTGGGTGTTAACATCTGCTCATTGCTTCCCAGAAGAGGACAGAGGTGTAATTATGTACACGGTCGTGATCGGGACTATCGACATGGAACAGAGAACCGCTGCAAATGAAGTCGTAGCATCCAGGCTAATCAGGCACCCGAGATACAACGGGACGTTCAACTCGCAGGAGGGAGCCCCTCATAACGACATCGGCCTCGTCAAGACGGCGGATCAGATTAATTTCGGAGAAAATATCGGCCGGATCGGCATACCGGAGTCGCTATTGGTGGCGCGCCTGAAGGAGTGCAGCGTGGTGGGATACGGCACCCTGACGGAGAGCCGGGAAGCTGACAGGCACGGCAACCGCTTCCAGAGGAGCGTGGAAGTGCCGGCGCCCGTGTGGTGCTCCGACCTGGGCATCGCGGCCTACAGCTCGCAGCAGTTCCTGTGCGTCGCCGTGCTGGCGGGTCGTCGCGTCAGTTCCGGTGACGACGGAGGACCACTCCAGTGTGCAGGCGTCCAGGTGGGCGTTTTTTTTTTTTTTGTATTTAATTCATTTATTTAACAGCATGTCCATGAAAAAAAATGTTAGTGCAAACACTCGTGATGCCCCACTTCGATTACTGTGATATTCTGCTTACTGACCTAAGCGTTACTTCGGCGCAGAGACTACAACGTGTTCATAATATGTGCGTCCGTTTCGTCTGCAATATTCGCCGGGCTGATCACGTAACACCATCCCTCGAAATGTTGTCCTGGCTCCGTCTAGAAGATCGTAGGAAAATCCACTGTCTTTTCCTTCTCTTTCACATATTGCATTTCTCCACTCGTGTATATCTTGCGTCTCGTTTTCAAAATTTATCCACCCATCATAACCTAGACACACGATCACAACACTCCTCAATATTATCCATTCCCTCCCACCGAACATCCTCATATTCATCTTCTTTCACTGTGGCTGTTCCTCGACTTCGGAATTCCCTACCGAGTAATGTCAGGGACTGTCAGACATCAAACCAATTTAAGAATAAACTAACGGAATATTTTTCTAACAATTCTTGTTAACAATAATAGCTGTTTCAGGTTTTTCAATGTTTAATGGTTTTATATATATATCACAGATAAATATCTAAATTATCTCATTACTATTATTATTATTACTATTATTATTATTATTATTATTATTATTATTATTATTATTATTATTATTATAACTATTTCTTACCAATGTTTATTATTGTCACACATCACTTTCATTATTTACTTTCATGTTGTTTTATGGTCTAGATATTAATGTAATAACTATGTAAGCAATTGTATTCAATTAGAATTAGAGTCTGGCTGGGCGGAAGAGAAGGCCTACTGGCCTTAGCTCTGCCAGATTAAATAAATTATTATTATTATTAATTATTATTATTATTACAGTTGTTGTAATATTACATGCTTGAATCTTTCTTAAAACAATATTATTTAGAATGAATACAATGAGCTATATAATACAATATTTTTAAACAAGAAGACACGTAAGTGTATTAATTATATTAAAACATTATTCCTTATGGAATACTAAAATTTGTACTTTCATAAAACAATATTACTTAAGATTAATTCAATGTGTTACACAATCATATTTGTAGAACACGAACACATGTAAGTGCATTAATTATACTACGTCTAAAATATCATTCAATTTGGATTATCCTTTCATCAAAACAATATTACTTAAGATTAAAACAATCAAAACAATATTACTTAAAATTAATACAATCAAAACAATATTACTTAAGATTAATAGAGTCCACACCTGTGGAGTAACGGTCAGCGCGTCTGGCCGCGAAACCAGGTGGCCCGGGTTCGAATCCCGGTCGGGGCAAGTTACCTGATTGAGGTTTTTTCCGGGGTTTTCCCTCAACCCAATACGAGCAACTGCTGGGTAACTTTCGGTGCTGGACCCCGGACTCATGTCACCGGCATTATCACCTTCATTTCATTCATACGCTAAATAATCGAGATGTTGATACAGCGTCGTAAAATAACCCAATAAAATAAAATAAATAAAAGATTAATAGAACATGTTACACAATCAAAATTTAAACACGAACACACGTAAGTGCATTAATTATACTACGTCTAAAATATCATTCAATTTGGATTATCCTTTCATCAAAACAATATTACTTAAGATTAAAACAATCAAAACAATATTACTTAAAATTAATACAATCAAAACAATAGTACTTAAGATTAATAGAACATGTTACACAATCAAAATTTAAACATGAACACACGTAAGTGCATTAATTATACTACGTCTAAAATATCATTCAATTTGGATTATCCTTTCATCAAAACAATATTACTTAAGATTAAAACAATCAAAACAATATTACTTAAAATTAATACAATCAAAACAATAGTACTTAAGATTAATAGAACATGTTACACAATCAAAATTTAAACATGAACACACGTAAGTGCATTAATTATACTACGTCTAAAATATCATTCAATTTGGATTATCCTTTCATCAAAACAATATTACTTAAGATTAAAACAATCAAAACAATATTACTTAAAATTAAAACAATCAAAACAATATTACTTAAGATTAATAGAACATGTTACACAATAAAAATTTAAACACGAAGACACGTAAGTGCATTAATTATACTACGTCTAAAATATCATTCAATTTGGATTATCCTTTCATCAAAACAATATTACTTAAGATTAAAACAATCAAAACAATATTACTTAAGATTAATAGAACATGTTACACAATAAAAATTTAAACACGAAGACACGTAAGTGCATTAATTATACTACGTCTAAAACATTATTTCTTTTGGATTATCAAAGGTGGGCGTGTGCTCGGCCTTCCTCGTCCACTCCCCGAGGCACCACGCGGTGTTCATGGTCGTCAACAACGTCCACTTCTACAGAGACTGGATATCGCGGTATATCAGAAGCTGTGCGCATCTTCATTGCTCCCAACTAACTGTTGTAGTGTTCGTGTGGCAAGCCATATCAGTGTACCGTATGCGACAGTAACATGAGTGAATTTAATACGTACATTATTTAAACAGAGCAGAACTGAAACGACCTTCAATGTTGTACTTCGATTTACTTTTACTGTGTAAGAAACTTGATAGTTGAAATTATATTTTCGTAGAACCGAAGTTTTAGCACAGTATAGTCGGAGCATCGGATCTGTGCCCTCATAAGATATGCGAACTGAACCCTAATTCCTTCTCAGCCTCAGTAATTCATTTCTCTCCCTGCATTCCTATCTCTCTCTTTTCTATCTCTCTCTCTTTCAGTCCCCCACTAGTCACAATTTTGGCCTTCTTGCGGGACAGTTCACAATATTTGCACTTGCAGTCTAGTGTTGTCAACTCAACATGAACAATGTAGCACGGAGTGGCGAAAGAAATATTATTAAGCAAGTACGTAATAGCATTTTGCGATGAAGAGAAACAAACAGGTCAATATCTGTTTCCTATAAATCAGGCAACGAAAAGAGCAACTGATATCACAGGTGAGGCTTATTTTATTTCAATTGATTATGTATTAAAATTACTTACATAACTAATATTAATAATACAATATTTTATGTAATTTATATAGACAGGTCAGAAGTCCTAATAAAGAAAATCAGGAGAGAGGGAGTCTGTGCAGGAGATGAAAAGCTAGAATCACCAGGGAAGAACCTACAAAGGGAACTTTTAATTATTGTAGATGATATGAACCGATGTATTTTAAGAAGAAAAATACAAGAACTTTATACCGTTCAGAAAGAAGTTTCAACATTGAAGAAATTACTGAAGCTTGCGAGAGAAGCAATAATTTCCAACGTTGGAGAGAAAAACTACGGAAAGTGATTCGAGACATGGGATTCAGGTTTAAAAAATGTAGAAATACAAGATGTATTTTGATTGAAAGAAATAATATTGTAGCATGGAGGACCAGTTATTTATGACACCGTTTGACAGAAGTTTGGCAACATCCCTATTCGGCAAGGTTCGTGGCCTGCTGTTTAACGTGGTGGGAGGAAAGCGGGTGGATTGGAGTGAGTACAAGCGTTAACTTTTCCAAGAACGACGACAGCGCTGAAGAGGCACAGATCCGATGGTCCGTCAATATCTGTCTTTCTAGTCCATAGGCCGCCTCGATATTAAATCACGATTACCAAGTAACCTACAGTTTATCGTAATCGTTCTGATATTTTAACACGGAACCAGTGGCGCCAACTTATAAGGGCCCGTGGTGTCTGAGTCCACCCAATAATTTGTCGTCCTATTATTATTATCATTATTATTATTATTATTATTATTATTATTATTAGTATTATTACCATCATCATTTCCTTTTCCATTCTTTCCTGGCTTAGTTACCTCATGAGTGATGTCTTACTGGTGTCATTTATGAGGTACAAAGCTGTCTTCGGACAGTTCACTAAACAAGAACATGATATGTGATGGTTGCTTATTGAAATCAGTAAATTACAATAAGTAAAACTTCAATAAGTAAGGATGCATTGTTGGTGTGCACTTTATTCATCCCTGCTAGTGCCACATAAGGACAGTGCTGAAAAGTTTGATTTAGAAGATTAGAAGATGTTATAATGTTATGTTTTATTTAACGACGCTCGCAACTGCAGAGGTTATATCAGCGTCGCCGGATGTGCCGGAATTTTGTCCCGCAGGAGTTCTTTTACATGCCAGTAAATCTACTGACATGAGCCTGTCGCATTTAAGCACACTTAAATGCCATCGACCTGGCTCGGGATCGAACCCGCAACCTTGGGCATAGAAGGCCAGCTCTATACCAACTCGCCAACCAGGTCGACAAGATTAGAAGATGTTTGTGACGAATTTATAGGGAGAAATACATTTGCATCACTCCGTGCTACGTAATAGTGGGTCCACTTTCGTATTATCAATTTAGAGTTGGAAAGAATTCAAGTCTCCAATTTAAAATGTTTATGTACTTGTAACGTTCTATTTAATTACAGCTATGCACAAGATAATGCGGAGATTTTCTTTTTTTTTTTTTTTTTTTTTTTGTACATAGTTACTAATATGAAGGAACAAATTGGTATTCACATAAAATTCAAAAGAATGTTACCTACAAGTAAATGGAACACAGTATAAGGTCCAGGGACCAACTCATACAGTACAAAATCGTTTTTCCAATTTTTGTCCCACTCGTAACAAATTCTAAAAGTATTATTTCAAATACAATAATAAAATTTAAAAAATTTAAAAATATGCGTTATATTGGGTAATATGGATCATTTGAAGAATTCAAACATGAAAGGTTACATTACATTACTTGAGTAATATAGCAATTTGAAGTTACAAAACTGGGTAAGAATGTAATTATGGAATGACTGTGAAGTAACTGAGTCTTACAGTGACAATGGCGGATGATTTTAATTTCAGAATGCGAAAGATTTCTCTTCTTACTGATATCGCCAGACTCGTCCCGTCCCGTCCCTTCTTCCCGCAAGTCAGCTTCCAGGAATCGAAATGCAGCCCGCAACATATAATTGCTCCTTACAAGCAGCGGGCAGATGCAAACCGCGACACACAGACCAATTATTACTTACTTACTTACTGGCTTTTAAGGAACCCGGAGGTTCATTGCCGCCCTCACATAAGCCCGCCATTGGTCCCTATCCTGAGCAAATTAATCCAGTCTCTACCATCATATCCCACCTCTCTCAAATCCATTTTAATATTATCTTCCCATCTACGTCTCGGCCTCCCTAAAGGTCTTTTTCCCTCCGGTCTCCCAACTAACACTCTATATGCATTTCTGGATTCGCCCATACGTGCTACATGCCCTGCCCATCTCAAACGTCTGGATTTAATGTTCCTAATTATGTCAGGTGAAGAATACAATGCGTGCAGTTCTGTGTTGTGTAACTTTCTCCATTCTCCTGTAACTTCATTCCTCTTAGCCCCAGATATTTTCCTAAGAATCTTATTCTCAAACACCCGTAGTCTCTGTTCCTCTCTCAAAGTGAGAGTCCAAGTTTCACAACCATAAAGAACAACCGGTAATATAACTGTCTTATAAATTCTAACTTTCAGATTTTTCGACAGCAGACTGGATGATAAAAGTTTCTCAACCGAATAATAACAGGCATAGACTAATTATTAGAAAAATAAATTAAGTTTGAATTCCACAGTGTTGGGGTAAAATACCGTAACCCTAAATTAAAAAAAAAATTGAGAAGAGAAAAAGTCATGTTATTTATTTAATTTATTTTTATAAGTAAGCCACATGACGTCGTAGTGTAATTCCATTGTCATTATAAATAAAAATACAGATTCTGTAAAATAATGTAATCCAGTATGATTTACTTAACTATATGTATTAAATAAGTGAGAGTTAAGAACTACAGAAATTGCCAATTATAAGCGTCCTTTTACATACACGTACAATGCCCATAAACAAATACTGTAGTATGGTGTGAAAATCTCAATTTTTCAATTCTGAGAATTACGACCTTTTAATTTAACACTGTGTTTATAGCGACTAGGCCTACATGTTCACATGAATTCATAAAATGGAACCACTTATTTTGATTTTGAATAATAAACACAAAATTTCACGTAACATTTATTTAGACTCCCTTTTATGGTTCCTGTATAGATCTCGTTTATCTATCCATTGTGTTTCTTATAATTTATTGACGACTTCTTATGAACTCCGATGACGGTAACTATTGCTAATAAAAACGAATTTCCTTCGCATAATATATTCAAAGTTCCCAACATCAAACTTTAGGTTGTTCACCAAGATGTTTGTTGACCCTTTTTTTTTTTTATGAAAGCGAATATGCCCGACTATTTATGATTAAATTCTGCCACGCGAAATCAGAATTTTTTAGCTATAGACCTAAAAGTAATTCTGTTGAACCACGGCCGACTTGATGCTCGCTTCGCTTCTCTCACGGGCGTGCTTCTCTATACAAAAAAAGCGAAGGTAACATCAAGTCGGCCGTGGTTGTACATGGCCATTCATAATTATTCCGAAAGCTGAATGACTCCAATAATGAATAAAACGTGACAGTTAAGAAGCAATTAAATTACACAGCTCACGGAAGTGTTTCCAGTTTAAGTGAACAGTTATAATTTACTGCTTATTATGCGAAGGTGAGTGTGAATGAAAAAATAATGTACAGTATGACAATGAAGATATATCATAAGTTTTAAGATTTAAATGACTGTGGGAAGAAACCAGTGACAATGAAGAGTGTCATATTTCATCGACAATAAAATATAGCGTCCACCGTCATGTGGAACTGAATGCATTAGTACATGTAGATAAGCTATCAACTTTGAAAGACCAAATGGTTAAGCACACGTTTATTTACTTATCGTTGTATGTATCTGTCGTAAGTGCGATTATATTAAAGAATAATACTGCATGTAGTTCTGGAAAAATGGTGAATTATAACTTCCTCGTAAGGATACATTTTCCCATCAACTACAAGGGCAAAAACTTATGTACGGGATCCATTCTGACGCCTCGATGGGTCATTTCGGCAGGTTCGTGCATGCCTAGAAACACGGCAATAACAATTAAGATAATATTAGCAACACTTGATGATAGAAGTGGCCTGAAAAGAACTTATTTCTCCAGAAGGTTTATAATACACCCTGGATTCAGGTTAGGTCGTCATTTCAACAATATAGGCCTTGTGGAAACAAAAGAAGAAATGAAATTCAACGCTCGAGTGGGCAGCGTCAAACTGGCGTATCACCTCGCGAAATATCACTTTCAAGAATGCAGAATAGTTGCTTTCGGCACCAACTTGGACGTAACTTACCCGAAAGTGGAATACCCTATGCTACACGAACTCGACATAACGGAGTCCAAGAGATGCGGAAGCTACTTAGATAATGTGTGTCTGGAGGCAAGTTCCGAACACTTCGACGAATTCACCGGTAATGACGTAGACATCGGAGCCCCTCTTCTGTGCTCGGACGTCCTGGTGGGTCTCTACATCGGCATAGAGGACCACGGTGGACAGAAGAGCGTCCTTTCCATGGCCATCGATAGTTTTGACCACTGGATAGCCAAGTACGTGCCGAACGTCAGGTTCTACAATGGTACCATGGCTATCAGTCCACATCGAACCTACGCAGGGTCACCTCAGCATTCCTCCGGTACTCATGCAATACGTGCATTGATCGCGGGAATTCTGCTGGTGCTCAACACTTCATGACATTTTTGTTTATTTCCATTGAATACAATAAAAAATGTAGCACGTTTTAAATGTTTTAAAGAAAGATATCCACAACTGAAGTAGTGGTGGTGGTGATGGTGGTAGTAGTAATAACCAGACAGTGTATGCGGGATGACTTAAGGAAAAGTGAAGTTGTTTCGTATCAGAGTATATGGCACGTGCCGCGCCGTCCGTCTTTTGTGTACCTGGCGAGTACAGCAGCGTACATAACGAAGGAACCCCGGTCCGTTCATAGTAACATTGCAACGCAATGTGTGCAGTTGTGTTATCCTGAAAAACGTTAAATTCGCTCAGAGATACGAAATGCAATTAAGAAGTATGAGAGTGACATTTTATGTATTAACGAATACAATATCGTGTGTAATGTATGTAAAATTGAAATAAAAACCAGAACAACTCAGGCTATAGAGAAACATTACAACAGTACATCGCACAGGAAATGCGTTGAAATGAAATCTGAGAAACCATCTACATCATCATCATCATCATCATCATCATCATTTAGTTGTGCGGGTCTAACGACACGTGCAACATGATGCTCAGTACAAATATTCCTCTAAAGAAATTGAGTGATCTCCATTTTAGAGGTTTTCTTCAGAAATTCTCTCGATACAAAAACTTTTTAAACGATAGGCGAAGACGATTCAGCTTCGACAACTTACGAGAATATATCGTCGTTTACTGCAACGCTGGTAATTCCATCAATGATGACGAGGACTGAACCTTGCAAGGTATGTACTACAGTACGTTATTTTTCTTTTCCTTCTGACTGTATGGAGATACAGTAGCATATTGACGTCGTCTGTTTACGTTTAAAAGCTGTTGAGCCAATGGTCTGAATGAAAAAATTTAACATATAGTAAATGTGCACCTACATTCAACGATAAGTCATCCCGCATCCACTGTCTAGTAATAACTAACAGTAGGACCTAGTAGTGGTCCTGTGTCGTTCTGCTGGCCTGAAATGGCATAAGGTAGGTACTGTTTAATTGTGTTTTTATATTCTTGTAGGGTTTACTTACATTATCTGGTGAGGTTTCTTAAAATTATTCAGATTAATATTACTATTTAAGCGCCATACAAATTCATTCATTTCACACCTACATGCGAGAATCAATTGAATCAGCGCCATCTGTTATCACTCCTCACAATTTGGTCTATATGAATATTCGTCAAACATATTATTAAAATAAATCGTTGCACCTTAATATAATTGGATAACAGCACAAAGAAAAACTGGTTCTTGAAAGGAACGCCTTCAGAATATCGCGTAAGTACTTATGTCGTTATTGAATTATTTATTTTTGGTGCTGGAACATCTTACTAAGATGTGATCCAGCAGGCAGTGATCTTGGCTTTCGAGAATAAACTAAAGCTTGTGTCTCTTACATTTCAAAATTAGCTAGGACACAAATTGGTATTTCAGAATAAATTACAGTATTTCATTGTAATACATGTGTGTGAAAATTGTACACATACTTACATGAAATAACTGAAGTCATTCATTCTATGATTATTAATTAGTATAGATAAGTGGCTCCGAACAATTTTTGCTACGAGAAATCCTTGAACTATTAGGTTATATCCCAGGCGTATTTTGAGCATACTCTATCCGCATATCATCAGCTAAGTACAAGATCTCATCATAACAATTTACTCATTATACCCTACCACAAGACATCTTTATATTCTTCATCCTATACAGTTTCAGTTGCTAGAAATTGGAACTCGCTTCCGAGTGATATAAGGGGTTGTTGGACAATAACTTCATTTAGGTCAAAATTGCATAAATTCTTACTTAACAGATGAATTGCTGATTAATATTTGTTACTTATAATGAAACTAACATCTGTCCATTCTTATTATTATTATTATTATTATTATTATTATTATTATTATTATTATTATCATTAATTTTTCTAAATAGATTTACAAAACCTCTAATGGCAATTACATTAATATTCTCATTATAGAAATAGAAATATACTACTGGGTTCAAAAAGTTCCCGGAATTTTACTACCATATTTCGTATTAATATATAACAAGGGATATTATACATTTGTTTTGCTGGTAACATTCATGATGTAATTTCCTTAAAGTTTGTTGATAATGGCGATTGTTGGTTTTGAGTTGTAGGCAATTGTTTATCATAGTGTTTTGTTTGTTCGTCGCATTTTGTGATTATGTCCACAGAGCAACGTACAAACATCAAGTTATGTGTTTTGTTACACAAAACTCCTGCAGAGACATTAAGATTGTTGGAAGAAGCATATGGCGAAGCAGCAATGAAAACAACTCAAGTGTATGCCTGGCATAAACGCTTTTCTGGTGGCCGCGAAAGCATCAAAGATGACGTACGCAGCGGCCGACCAACAACTGCAAAAAATGAAGCAATCACTCAGCGTGTGCGTAATGTTGTGAGGGACGACCGACGTAAAACCATAAAAGAGATAGCAGCAGAGGTCGGAATATCAGTCAGAAGTGTACACAATGTTCTTCACAAGCATCTCAACATGCATTACGTGTCTCAGAAGTTAGTTCCGAAAATGTTGTCGGCAGAACAGAAAGAAACAAGAATGACTCTTGCTGGGGACATGATCAGTATGGCTGATGAAGATGGTGATTTCTTAAACAAAATTATTGCTGGTGATGAAACTTGGTGCTACTTGTACGACCCAGTCCCTAAACGACAGTCATCTGAGTGGAAATCGAAAACATCTCCTCGGAAGCAAAAACTTCCTAGGGAAACTTCCAAATGCAAAGTTATGTTGGAAGTTTTCTTCGACTCTCAGGGTCTCATCCACCATGAGTTCATTCCAGAAGGTCGTACTGTAACGAAAGAATTGTACGTAGAAATCCTCCGTCACCTCCGGGACGCAGTGAGAAGGAAACGTCCAGAAAAGTGGGTAGAAAATAACTGGTTCCTTATGCATGACAATGCACCTGCTCATCGCGCAATTATTGTAAAGAATTTTCTTGCCAGGCACAACATAACTGCTTTGGATCACCCACCATACTCTCCTGATCTCTCACCACCTGATTACTTTCTGTTTCCCCGTCTGAAAAGTCATCTGAAAGGACGGAGATTCAATGCTGAAGAGGTTATCGCAAACGCGACGAGAGCGCTAAGACGGGTTTCACAAAATGGCTTCCAGGCCTGCTTCCAGGAACTCTACACGCGTTGACAAAAGTGTATTGTTGCGGAAGGCAACTATTTTGAAGGGAATGCTGTATAATAGTGTTTAAGGTACGTTGTTTCTATGATACTAGCAATTTCCGGGAACTTTTTGAACCTAGTATGTATATATTCTCCCTGTAACATAGTCCTAGTAAGCTTATATTAAATTAATTTTCATCATTTTACTAGCTATCTCAAATATTAAATTAATTATAATTCATTGAATTAAATTAGCTCATAAATTAAGTTACTACTTTACCTTATAGATTTATCTAAATTTAAATAAATGTGTAGTGAAGATTATTGCTGGAGAACCTTTTAAGTGTAGTGTAAATATTTGTAATTTAAATTTATGTATTGTATTGATTAAGGCTGGTTGAGTGGAAGAGAAGGCCTTATGGCCTTAACTCTGCCAGCGAAAATAAAACATTATTATTATTATTATTATTATTATTATTATTATTATTATTATTATTATTATTATTATGAAGCGCCTTTCCTTGGTGTCTTTCAGGATTTTCACTTGCCCAAAAGCGATAGTCTTGATTATTTATGAAGTCTAGAGATGGAAATAAGCCTCATCTCTCATCAAAAGTTTGTTTGCAAGGTCTGGATTCACACTTATCATGATGCAGTATGTATGTAGCCATGAAAAGGTCAAGCTTCAGGGCAGAGTGGAAAAGCCAAAAGTCTATTCCTGAAGCACGTAATCATTGGTGTCCATGCATTCGAAATAAATCAGTCTCGACATTGAAGACTTGCATTCACTCTTTGGTCTGTTGTCTTTAAAGTGACCACTGCATACTTGGCATATGTTTCGGTTGGTCGACACATCAGTCTGATTCACCGAGAATTGCCTTCTCTAATTTTGTCTTCTTCCTTGATTTACATTCTCTGAAGACCTGGCAATAGACGGTCTATCTGAATGTATGTCAGGTTCGTCAAATAACTTTGCTTGTTGTGCAGAACCAAACCATCTGCGAACAGAGCAGGTAGTCTGCAGCTTTGATTCCTCCATAACAGATACATCTGCCTCCTGCGCTCCGGACCCTTATTGATAACGTGAACTCTGATTGTGAAACAGAAGTTTACAATTTACAGGCAAACTATACATATACATCTTGATTACATACTTTAACACTTTATATCACTTAAAAATATGGTTACAATAACCAATTTCATGTGTTAAAATGAAAACTAAGATAAAGGTAAACAAGGTGTGTTTCACGGAACATCATTTAAATAAAGGAAAGTAAATTTCCGGTTACTGTTCGTCAAAGCGTTTAAGTACGTAATTATGACAGCGTTGAAGTTTTATTTGTGGCCTAGAGAAAATGCTTGGCCTTTTACGAAAAAAAAAAAAAAAAAAAAAAACTTCTAGGGGCCATGAAATTATGCACTGCTTTAATTATATTATTGTTTATCAATATTACGAAACAAAAACTGTCATAAAGGCCATGACCGACTAGAAACATCGATACCCAAGAGATAAACCCATTCGGCCGTGATAAAACAAAAGAAAATGCGAGAGAGATTTTAGTTAGAGATAAAATGGACACACAATTTTGATGACCATACAATTAGTAATTGGAGATCGCTTGTACGATTTGTCTTAATCTTCTATGTAGAAATGTCGTCCAAACAAATTGGTGATCCAGGGAAAAATCACTGAAATAGATTAGAGTAACAGTGGTGCTATCTCTCAGTAATGTTCAGAACGAAGGCGGTAGAGAGAAAAAGAAACAAATTTCTCCTTCTAACGACACCAGAGACCAAAGTCATGTTCTTATGTTGGCAACACTGTGTATTTAGTTAAAATTGGTCGTAACCGTAACGGCACGGTTCAAAGCTACCGTACTAATTCTCCAGTTTAGCGAAACTAAGTTTTAAATTATCTAGTTGACTAGTTTCGGCTTTGTGTCAGCCGTCTTCAGAACTCCTGAGCTCCTTGCTTCTTCCGGTCTCTTCATTTGTTTTGCTCGGGGGTGCGTTTGTGTTTGGTAGAGTGGATTCAAATAGGGCGCGTGTTCTGAAATTTAGTTGTGCATTGTGACTTGTGGATGTGATTTTATCTCAAATATTAAATTAATTATAATTCATTGAATTAAATTAGCTCATAAATTAAGTTACTACATTACCTTATAGATTTATCTAAATTTAAATAAATGTGTAGTGAAGATTATTGCTGGAGAACCTTTTAAGTGTAGTGAAAATATTTGTAATTTAAATTTATGTATTGTATTGATTAAGGCTGGTTGAGTGGAAGAGAAGGCCTTATGGCCTTAACTCTGCCAGCGAAAATAAAACATTATTATTATTATTATTATTATTATTATTATTATTATTATTATTATTATTATTATTATTATTATTATTATTATATTTCGTATTGGTCTAATGTCTTTAATTTCTGCTTTTTCGATTGTATATGTAGAATTTCTATATCTGTTTCTATGTTGCTGTAGCTGTGGTTGGTGTTTGTAATATCTTCCGAGTACGTGGAGCGATTGTGTGATGTGTTCTCATGTTTGAAATGATCTCCCAGTCCGCCCGATGTAGACGTCGTTACAGCTATTGCATGTGAGTCCTAAATAGTTCAAATATACATACTTGTTACTTACTTTTGTTATTGTGATAAATAGGGCCTATACAATTTACAAGAATTGCAAGCACTGTGAAACAGGTCCCTGGAAAGAAAAGGAATTTTCTTCCCTGTTCAGGTCCTGCATTCACACCGGCTTTATCGTCGCCTAGCAAAGAAACGTAACTCCAAAAAAATCTATTTTAGAGATACGGTCGTTTTCAATACTTCCGTACGTAAACTTCATAGGAATGTATTCAAAACCGGCGTATTTCTAAAATCGATATATTTCTTTTTCAATTACGTCTCTTCGGCTGATAGCCGACGTTATCATCAGGGAAATGTGACCTCCTTTTAATCCGTTCAAAAGTTAATATCTCTAAAATTAACGCCCATTTCATATTATGATTTTCGTTTGGGTATTTTTTTTTCTCTTTCAGCAGTATATACGTAAATTGACCTCATGAAAGTTAGGTAATCAGTTGTGAACTCCTCTGGTGAGTGAAAGTGTTACGTCTTTGGACCAGTAACACAATGACACGTGCAAGAGGAACGTACTTACCTCGCAAACAACATTCTATGCAGTTTCTTCGGCGGCCTTAGATACGATAAAAATCGAGTACTATGTGACCCGCGATCTGGAGCAGAGCCACGAGTAAGCTACCTGCCAAGGCACGAACAGAGTGCTTGTTTAATTCTAATAATACGTTAACATTAAAATCCATGCGCCAGAGTGAGACGCAGCGGCGGGTGGTCCGTCGACCGCTGTGAAACAGAATAAGGTCATTAAAATCTACAGCCACGCAATTATGTTCAAGAAAGTGTTGATTTACACTGACTATCCCACTTAAACGTCATTCATTTGATATAGACTAATCATGCCAGAAGGACGTATCAACAAAACTGCAAGTTTAGAGCGGAGCATATACAGAGGTGTGAAAATTTTTAGAATAATCTTAATTTTAAAGGTTTTTTAATAGTTCCTTCACAAATATTCATTGAATTGATGAATATTGGTATATAATATTACTATACTGATGTAGGATATATTTACTACTAACAATGCCGGAAAGCATTGTTGTACATTGGTATTTTTCTTATTTTACAATTGTTATGGGAATTCAGAAATTACTATATTATTAGTATTTTAATATTTATTAGTATTTATTTATTTAACCTGGTAGAGATAAGGCCGTCAGGCCTTCTCTGCCCCTCTACCAGGAGATTCCAACTACAATATCAACAATAAAATTACAATTAGTATTAAATTTACAATTACAATTACAAATAACATTACAGTTAGTATTAAATTTACAATTACAATAAAATCAAGTACGAAAAGATTACCTGAATAATTAAAGCTAGATAATTTATCATAGAGAAACAAACAATATTTTATATTTACTGAATTACAAATTAAATCTAGAATAACAAAATTGTATAGTGATGAAATTACTGAATATTGAAATATTTTGTGATAGATTAAAGAAACTATTTACAAGTAATCAATTACTGACCAAGTGCCTAGTAAGTTTTCGTTTGAATTCAATTTTATTTCGACAGTCCCTGATGCTAGCAGGTAGCGAATTCCAGAGTCTTGGCAGGGCTATTGTGAAAGAAGATGAGTATGAGGAGGTGCGATGGGATGGTATTGTTAGTATTGTTTCATGACGAGAGCGTGTGTTCAGATTATGGTGGGAAGAAAGGTAAGTGAAGCGAGACGACAGGTACGAAGGAATAGAAGAGTTCAAGATTTCGAAGAGAAAGAGAAGTGAATGTAAATTTCTTTTCTTATCTAGTTTAAGCCAACCTATTGCTTCCAGGGATGGGGTAATATGATCATATTTACGAACATTGCTTACAAAACGTACACACAAATTATGAGCACGTTGAAGTTTATTATTATGTTGGCAGAATTGGAAACATCAAAAATTAATTAAGAAATGTTTTAACAAATTTTTCTTTGCGTTTACATTGTTGTGAAGGTTCAAATGAACGTATACATCTGTTTTGTGCATATAATTTTTTATGTTTCCAATTCCGCCAACATAATATAATAATTTCTGAATTCCCATAACAATTGTAAAATAAGAAAAATATCAATGTACAACAATGCTTTCCGGCATTGTTAGTAGTAAATATATCCTACATCAGTATAGTAATATATACCAATATTCATCAATTCAATTAATATTTGTGAAGGAACTATTAAAAAACTTTTAAAATTAAGATTATTCTAATAATTTTCACACCTATGTACATATGGAATGATTTTTTCCTCTTCTTCTCTACATAACAAAGTACCTCGTTGTATAATTAAGGATTATAAATAATAATAATAATAATAATAATAATAATAATAATAATAATAATAATAATAATTTATTGCAAGAATAAAGATCAATAAATAAAAATCATTCAAGCATCCCCAGAAAGAGTACATACTTGTGCTCAGGAGGCATTACACATAATTTTAAAACAATTATTTAATTAATTAATAAAAAAGAAAAAGAGAAAAGAAAAACACTATATATTGCCTCCCTAAACAATAATTTTAGTTGATTTTTTTTTTAAATAAGGAGCATTAGCAAATTGAATGTTTGGAAATTTAGCTATTATCATGTTATAAAGCCTTGGACCGAATTTGCTACTGTGATTATAAGCTACAGTTGTGGTATATTTAGGTACTATCAGGCATAAGTTGTGTGATCGTTCAGTTTTATATTTATGTGAATTTAAATTAAATATATTGCGGTTTTTATGTACGAAATTCAGTAAGACATTGTTATAAATTTGATGGATATTAAATCCCTTAAATTCAGAATAAATTTAATAATAAATAAATAAATAAATAAATAAAATAAAATAAAATAATTAAATATACAGGGTGTTTCCGAGGTGCTGTTACAAACTTTCTAGGATGATGGCGAAGGGCACATGTATCAATTTGAGATAAGGAACCCTGGTCCGGAAATGACCGAGTCGAAAGTTACAAGCAAAAATACAGTAGTTCTGTGGAAATGAAATAATTTTATTCTTCTGTACACCTTATTTATGTGTATTTATCTGTACATCTTACACAAACTGTATTCATCTGACGTTGTTTACGTTGTCTACTTACAGTATTTCATTCAGTGCGCTGTCTGAGGGGTGGGGACAGGAAACTACACTAAAGCAATGGAGATAGCGTAATGTGTAACGGACATGGTCGGTCCTGATATGCACGTCTGTAGACAGCAGTGTATGTGTACAAGTTGCAGTGTCCAGTCGATCAGTCCTAGTGAAATGGAGGAGTACACGAGAGCGGAATATGCAGACCTGATTTTCGAATAAGGATGAGCCAATGGGAACAGTAGACAAGCTCACAGATTGTATCGGGCCAAGTACCCATATAGGAGACATCCAGCCCACACCATTTTCCCACGACTGTTCCAAAGGTTATGGGGAGGAGGACACGTGGTTCCAAATTACAATTCCATTTCCACACAACTATTTTTGCTTATAACTTTCGACTCAGTCATTTCCGGACCAGGGTTCCTTATCTCAAATTGATACATGTGCCCTTCGCCATCATCCCTGAAAGTTTGTAACACCACCTCGGGAACACCCTGATAAATAATTTTTGTAATTTTTTAATTTTTAATTCTTCGCTCTTACATCCCTACAAAATTTAGGTTTCTCCCCTTATATTGCTACAAAAGCGAATAATTAAAAATTTGCTTCAACAACTATTATGATGTACTGAAGTACATATTATATTTTCGTGCAGGAATTCTGCATTACCATACGGTGAAGAATGGGTAGAAGGGAGAAAAATTATCTCCGGCACTGGGACTCGAACCCAGGTTTTCAGCTCTACGTGCTGACGCTTTATCCACTAAGCCACATCGGATTCCAGTTCCAATGTCAGACTGAATCCCTCTCAGTTTGTTCCACCTCTCTGTTCCCCTTTGGTGGCCTACCCTCAGAATATGTCACAGAATATGTGACAGTGGCACAATATCCAACACACTATGTACAGAGGTGCACTCATTACGAGTGACTGAGTGGCCGGGGTCCGACTGAACAAGGTGCCGTCTTGAATCACGAAGTGATTACTTACGCTATCATATTACTATGATGTACCGAAGTAATGTGCGAAAATATCTTTCAATTTCCCTTACCCATTGCCTCCTGTTAAGGTAGAAGGTAAAGGCAACCCCATGACGGCCCAGAGGGTGGGGAGACAGGTTAAGGCTCCCACCTCTACAGACGATCAGCAACTTAATGGCAGTAGGGGTGTCAATCCTACGTGACCTTCAGCGTATTCCGAATTTCACCGGACCGGTGGACAACAATGACGTCACGCTACAGCGAAATAGGAACAAAACTGCTGGAAGGATCGATGGCTGTCAGGGCGACTGTATAAGTTGTTGTCTGTGCTACGCTAGCAAAATTTTGCGAAATTTCCGGTACTGCCATCTCGTTCCAAGAAAAGATAGCATAAACAATTTATTTCTTGAACCGGTAGTAATAACTGGTCCGTTGACATGTTCGCCCATAAGCCATTAACATATTGTTTTTACGTTGTGCTCATTATAAACAATACAGCAGAACACACCGCCATGACACAACAGTGCACGATGTCATTCGTCTGCTAATTCCCGCCCTATACAAGAACCAATCAGATTCACTGATGGCAACTGCCACCACCTCTGCAAGCTGATGGCACCGGTGCGATACCGGTGGAGCGTCAGTGACTCCATCGGTGAAATTCGGAACACCGTGATGCCATCAGATTGCTCAGCGCTGAGATTCGGAATACGCTCCTTGCCTCCTGTACCCGGACTCAATTTGCTGCTAGCATTGCGAAGCACATTCCAGTGATCTTCAATCGCATATAGTGAATTTCTATTCCTGCAGCTTTATTGGATAATATAATATAGTTGCCATGACTTATGAAATAACCCTCGTATATTACATATATACATATGCATGTATGTATGTATGTATATGGTGAGTATGAGTGTATGTATATACTGTACAGGCCTATATAACGTATAATTATAACATATTTCTTTTATCAGGAATAGGCCTACTAATCTCTTCACATTTGCAGAGTTCTAAATATCTATACTGATAATAAATCTGTAGCCTAAATTTTTCTGGTAATTTTCGATTTTCCAAAAATAATTGGTCCTAACATATATAATTAACCACACTGAAACCGAAAATCGCATTTTTGAAATTTTTGTTTGTATCTGTCTGTATGTTTGTTACCTTTTCACGCTATAATGGCTGAACCGATTTATATGAAAATTGGAATATAAATTAAGTTCGTTGTAACTTAGATTTTAGGCTATATGGCATTCAAAATACTTTATTTAAAAGGGGGGTTATAAGGGGGCCTGAATTAAATAAATGGAAATATCTCACTTATTATTGATTTTTGTGAAAACTGTTACATAACAAAAGTTTTTTTTTTTTAAATGATTTCCGATAAGTTTTATTCTTTACAAAATTTTGATAGGACTGATATTTAATGAGATAAACGAGTTTTAAAATTAAAATAACACCATCAAAGACGGTGCAATGAATTAAGAACAAATGACTTCGTCTATAAGGGGCCTTGGACAACAACAATCGAAACAGGGGCCTTGGACATCAACAATCGAAAGCTATTAAACATAGCCTACAGAGAATGTTTCTGTGTTTGTATGAAGTAATATCAGAAGCTAAATTAACCGATTTGTATAATTAATTATTATTTCACCATTGGAAAGTTAGTTTCTCTAGATGAACATAATGCTATAATGTTATTACAGTAACGTCTGAGTAAATCGAGGACAGGTAAGATTAAAATAGCTTCTTATGCACAGAAAATTTGATAGACTATTTTGTACATTCGTTTTCTGTATTTCTTAAAATAATATTTATGTACACTCATTTTAATCTCAGAGAATTAACGAACAACGAGAGTGTATTGATTTAGTATGCAGTAATAGTACGTTAGCTTAGCAATCCATTATTTTATAATTCAAATTTTAACTATGCTCAATTGAATCGTGTTAAAATACATAAAATACATATGCAATAAATGCAGTGCAAAAAAAAATTGGGTAATGAGCGAAGCAGATTATCTTGCGCTGTTGTAAAAGTTGTTCCCTGGATCAAACGTCCTATTTTAATTATGTAATTACTTTATATTTATTTCTAACAGGTGCAGCGGAGCGCACGGGTACGGCTAGTTACTTAATAAGAATGTGTAAGGAAACATCGATATTAATTTTGTATGCTTCTACACGCCTCCGCGAGCTAGACGACGCAGTTCCCCGAAATCATGCACGCTTCAACCACCCATTAGCGTCTCGTGACGTCATGCCATAAGCACTAATCCGTCACCAGAATCTCCTTGCTCGAGATCTGGTATCCATGACGACGCATTTGCATAGCGACGGATCACTGAAGCGAGTGCTAACACGTTTATCTATCATCGTTGACTATCGATGCAGCGCCCTAAGTGCTCCGTAAATAGGCCTACATCGGAGAACCGTCGAACTGTTCTGAAATGCATGAAAGAACACGGAATCAATTGTCATCCAACTCGTTGACTTTCATAACCGGCGACGTCGATGAGGACAACAATTTTCCAGTGGACTGACAGACTTGAAATTGTGAACAATGAAAATATATACGATGACAACAGCAGACAATGAATACCATCAGTTTAACATTTTGAGCGAGAAGTGACCAAAATTATATTAATATATCTTTCTGAAGAAGTAAGAAATCTATTTAAAGGTACAGATTGCATAAACGAAAGCATGTTCTTAAAGCAGATGATCTCATCTATCTATACTTCGTTCCATTATGTCTGATCGGCAATGTAAACAATGCCAAGAGACGAAGGGGGAAAGAAAAATTGCTTTCAACCAATGGCAGAGGCTTGTCTTGAAATTGGACAGAGGTAGAACGCTTCAGACAGCCCAACTTCTGTCACTGGTTGATATCCTTCCCCCTTCGTCTGCCGCAATGTCTACATTGCCTGTCAGATACTATGGAATGCAGTGTAGTTATAACGTTTGCGAGTAATGGATTTATAAGGACAACAAATTTCTTCCGCAGACTTTAAAAGCACATAAAAAAACACTGACCCTAAACCAGGCGATTTAAGTCTGAATTTTCCGGTTATATATCGCCCACGCCCAAAACTCTAGAGATAGAAGTGTGTTGTAAATGCACCTTCCACTTGTAACCCATTCATCTGCCCATATTCCTAGAGCAAACAGCCACTTCAAACTCAATGAGAAAAAGTGACGCCATGAGTGTTTTATCTGTGAAAACAACCGATAGTTTCACTATAATTAAATCACTGCCTGCTGGATCACATCATATGGGAAATGCCTGTTACTTTCGGGTGAGAAGCATTTGTCATCGAGTCAGCTCTCGAAAAATCTGAAAGTTAGAATTTATAATTACCGGTTGTTCTGTATGGCTATGAAACTTGGACTTTCACTTTGAGAGAAGAACAGAGGTTAAGGGTGTTCGAGAATAAAATGCTTAGGAAAATATTTGGGGCTAAGAGGGATGAAGTTACAGGAGAATGGAGAAAGTTACACAACGCAGAGCTGCACGCATTGTATTCTTCACCTGACATAATTAGGAACTTTAAATCCAGACGTTGGAGATGGACTGGGCATGTAGCACTAAAGGGTGAATCCAGAAATGCATATAGAGTGTTAGTTGGGAGACCTGAGGGAAAAAGACCTCTGGGGAGGCCAAGACGTAGATGGGAGGATAATATTAAAATGGTTGAGGAAGGTAAGATATGATGGTAGGGACTGGATTAATCTTGCTCAGGATAGAGGACCGATGGCGGGCTTATGTGAGGGCGGCAATGAACCTCTGGGTTCTCTAAAAGCCATTTGTAAGTAAGTATTGATGTTCATTACTGTAAATGGTTTTAACTTTAACGGGATGTTAGAAATTGCCAGTTGTTAGTTTAACGTTCAAGCAAAATCTCACAAAGGTTTGTAAACCGGCTGTTGAAGTCGAGATTTTCGGAGGCAAGTTCGCAGACTCAAGGGGTTAGGTACAGCTTACAGCAGTAAAATTTTTGGAAATATTCAACATTTTTTTTTCCTCCATTACTGTATCTTGTACAATAATAAAAATTGGTATGTGTAAAACACTGTCCTTCTGATATATGAAAAAAATATTTTTACGATTTAAAAAAAATTACTTTATATATATATATATATATATATATATATATATATATATATATATATATATTACAAATTCAAATTGGTGGAAGTTCACTGTGCAGTGATGAAGAGTTTCCCTCATAACTCATAAACTTGTTAACTTTTTCATGTTCTCTTTCTTTTATTTTATTACTGAAACTCATGTTTACAATATCATGATGCTGGGTAACTTTCTGTGCTGGATCCCGGACTCATTTCACCGGCATTATCACCATTTCATTCAGACGCTAAATAACCTATATGTTGATACAGCGTCGTAAAATAACCCAATAAAATAAAAAAATAAATAAAAAATAAAATAAAAAACAATAGCATGCTCTTTCAACTACATTCCTTAGTAAATAATATTTCTTTTTAATTTGTGTTAGAAGAAAGTACTGATACTTGACCTTTTTTTTAAATGAATTTCTTTTTCATCAGACAATCTATCAGAGATAGAGAAGTGACCTTCTATCATATTGTAGATATCATCATCATCATCCTTCACGAATTAGGCCTCCGTAGACCTGTTTCGGCCCCATCTAGCAGTCTTCTTAAAGGTCTTCCTGGTCGACGATGTCCTCTAGGTTTATATTGCATCATAATTTTTGGGATTCTTGAATTTTCCATTCTTCTTACATGATCTAGCCAATTTAATTTGTATCTGCTGATTTTTTCTTCTACTGACTCTACTTCTAATTGTTCTAAAATTTCTTCATTCCTTTTTCGGTCTAAAAGAGTATATCCTACTGTCCTCCTCAAAAATTTCATTTCCGTTGCTTTGATTCTGTTCATGTCTTTTTTCTTTAATGACCAAATCTCGCTTCCGTATAAAAGGGAGGGTAATGCTAGTGTATTATATATTTTTATTCTTGTAGATTTTTGTACTAATTAAGCTTTTAATGCATTGTTTATTATTCCTAGAATTTGTGTAAATTTGGTAATTTTCTTGTTCACATCTTTTTCATTTTGATAAGATATTTCACAACCCAGATAATTGAAATTTTGCACTTGTTTATTGTAGATATAACATGCATAAATGCAAACAAAAAATTTCATCACGGAATGTTGGATAGTTTTTGAGTTATGTGGGAAATGCTTCATCACTGCACAGTGAAATTAATTTTGAAAAAAATATATAAATAATTTTTTTAAATCGTAAAAATATTTTTTTCATAAAGCAGAAGGGCAGTGTTTTAAACATACCAATTTTCATTATTTTACAAGATACAGTAATGGAGGAAAAAAATGTTGAATATTTCCAAAATTTTACTGCTGTAGCTGTACCTAACCCGACAAGAAACATTTTAGTATAGGTTGCTAAAGACATTGCTATCTTCCTGCTTCCCTAGAAGAAATAGTGATGCAGCCGAGCGAGATAGGTAAAATGTCCTCACATTTCGAACTAAAACATATTCAGGGACTATTATGTCGCGATAAATTTGAAGAAAAGCAACATTGGAACTAATCCGCTCCACCTTCTGTTCTGTGCAAATATGAGAACGCGTTGGAGGTGGAGCCACCGTCTCTCAGGTAAAGGCCGGTTCACAATAAACCGGGAACGAAAACGACAACGAGAACAAGAACGGAAATATTGTTAAAATAAATGTTTTTAAATGATAGCATTCACAATTAACTTTTGTGAACGCTCACATTTAAATACATTTATTTTAACATTTCCGTTCTCGTTGTCGTTTCCGTTCCCGGTTTATTGTGAACCAACCTTAAGAAGTATTCGGCTGAAGGCTCCGTCTTTCATTGACATAGCAACTTAACGCAACTTTGAACAGCAGCGTCTGCTCTGTCCAGGAAGTTGCAGCTCTTCCCAAGCCATATTGATCCAACGTCTTGGCCCCCACACTTGAACCGGGCCAACCCCCGAGAACTGCAGCATCTGAGTTCGTACTCCCGATTGACAGTAAACCAAAGCCATACTGTTGTGGCTGTGAGTAAGTACTTTTGATGCTATGATTTTAAATCACAAAATATCTATAGAAATAAAAATCATACTCTTTCATTATACAGAGTGATTCACGAGGATTTACCGTCGGAGCTTATTTCTGAAGATATTCTGAGCAAAAAATGTCATAATACAAACATGTGTCCTATTCTCAATATTTCCAGAGTTAAACTAATTTGAAGTTTGCAAAATATCTTCTTTCTTTAGTTTTATGGGTGAAGGAATATTACAAATAAACAATGAACTACTCAGAAGTATCGTTTCTTTAATAATCAGCTAGTATTCTGAAGCTAAAAATGTGTTGTGAATTCCTTAGTTGCTTCGTACAGAAGTTTTTTTTTTAGATCTGTAACTATAGTCGCGACGCTGTTATTCCCGACGTGACTCCTCCTCTTTGCTTACGTCTTAGGAAGTGAAGGCTCTATAAAGTCTTTATTAGTAGTATCGTTCGCCATTTTTGTTCTTTCGTTGCCGAGCTACCAGACGAGGAATCTATTTGCCACACCGTTAAACATTATCATGTCGTAGTTCCTATGATAATAAATCAAACGCACAGTAATTCAGCAAATAATGGAGTGGCAAATAAAGTCCTCGTGTGCTTTCTGCGAACGCCAACGAAAGAGCCAAAATGGCGGGCGATTATATTAAGTATTTATCGAGCCTTAAGAAATGAATAACGTCTTCCTCAGCGAATCACAAGACGCACACGTTTAAATGTAGCCGATCTGCAACGTGATTGGCTGCCGGAAATTAGAGCGATGGGACTATACAAAATTACATTATTCTTACGCAGTTATCACAACAATTATTGTTACAAATAACGCCACTCTTGTAAACTCTTTAAGACTGTGGCTCAGGATGCAAAATTCAACTGTAGAAGTGATGTGATTTGTAATAATTGTGATAAATGCTTAAGAATAATGTAATTTTTTGTTAAAACTTGAAAAAAATCTGTACAAAGCAACTAAGGAATTAACAACACATTTTTAGCTTCATTTTTTTATTTTAGTAGGTTATTTTACGACGCTCTATTAACATCTCAGGTTATTTAGCGTCTGAATAAGATGACGGTTATAATGCCGGTGAAATGAGTCCGGGGTCCAGCACCGAAAGTTACCCAGCATTTGCTCATATTGGGTTGAGGGAAAACCCCGGAAAAAAAAAACCCACCAGGTAACTTGTCCCGATCGGGAATCGAACCCGGGCCACCTAGTTTCGCCGCCAGACGCGCTAACCGTTATGTCACAGCTGTGGGCTTTAGCTTCATAATTATAGCCAATTAAAGAAATTATATTTATGAATAGTTCATTCCCTTTTTGCAGTATTCTTCAAAATGATAATTTAGGCAAGAAAAAATTTTTATTTTTGAAATCTAAAATGAGCCACAAAACGATTAGTCATGCATGAAAGTAGGTATTTTTACATTCTTATGTGTATGACTACATAAGCATCACATGTTATTTGTTTTCATAATGAGTAGCACAATATATTCGTATTATTAAGATTTTCTCCAAATTCTCCGTAACAAAGAAAATGTCTAATTCTTACCTCTTTGTTACATAAACGACAAAAAATTATTTTCCCGTCGTAAATAAGATCACTACAATCCACTATGCAGGAACGACTTAAAGAAAAAAACTAGAAATGAAATTTAAGTTATGTATTGTCGTTGAAGCATTCAAAACGGTTGATAGTTTAAAACGTTAATCAGAAACATATCAATTGTTGGCGGCCAGCCGGAAATAGCTTTTCAATGTTGGCACGAATTCGCCTGTAGTCTTCGCACAACAATGTGGTGTCATTCCGTGCGTAAGACAAATTTTAAAATAAACAATTTTTAAGTTAACTGTAATACTAATTCTTAAAAGTTCTTGAAATTCTTTAAACAAATACCTTAAAAATTATTGTTTAGGTAGGTTTAGGCACAAAAAGGAACAAAAGAGGCACTATCTCCCATTTTAGGAATTTTAGGCACTATAAAACTGCTCTCAATGAGCATAATTTTCCATAAATTGCAAACCTCTGTAATTATTTTGCACATTTTCCTAAAGGAATTAAATAAGCATTTGCCTAAAAATCCGAGGTCTAATAATAACATATTATGACTATTTATTTTGTCATATTATAGTTATAAAAGTGAATCGTAAGTTACTAAAGATAAGAATAACATAAACGCAGACTGCGGAAGTGCGATTCCTTAATGGGAGTTAATGATGCTCAAGAGAATATCGTATAACAAACAAGACGAACTAGACAAATGCAGTTTAATTGTCGAATTAGGAGCACAGAGAAGAAACTGGAGACAGGATATACATATGGACTACGTAAGGATACCAGCAATGCTTTCAGGCCTGTACGTTAGTACTTGTTATTTTTATCCTTCAATGACATCCTAATATTCTCCCAATGGCGATGTACATAGGCGGGAGTGCCGCAGGGCTCCGTATTAGGACCAATACTTTTCTCTATCTACATTAATGACGTATCAAAGAACTTACAGTATTGCCGATACCACTTCTATGCCGACGACCTACAACTTTACATACATTCCAGACCCAATACGATCAATGAATCGATTGACAAGTTAAATTGTGACCTAGCCACTGTCTCCACTTGGGCGGCCAATTTCGGACTCGCACTTAACCCAAGTAAGACTCAAGCTATAATTATTGGACATAAGCGTTTAGTTAACTCCCTTAATAACAGTAATCTTTCAGTTGTTACCCTTAACAACACGCTAATCCCTTATTCATCTGTCGTAAAAAATCTTGGCTTCTTTTTTGATAATAATCTAAGTTGGAATTTTCAAGTTAAAGAAACGATAAAAAAAAATCTGTTCCTCCATTCACTGTTTGAGTCGCTTGAGAAACTTCTTGCCCCAGCAATTAAAACTTACCCTAGTATAAACCCTAGTAATGCCGCACTTCGATTATTGTGACGTTTTGTTAAGTGATCTAAGTTCTGAACTGTCAGTCAAGTTACAGCGAGCTCAGAATATGTGCGTCAGATACGTGTGCAACATCCGACGATATGACCACATATCACCGTCCTTCGCAAGTCTTTCGTGGCTCCGACTTAAAGAACGCAGAACTTTACATTCTTTGTCTTTACTCTTTCGAATTCTGCACACCTTAATACCAAATTACCTTTCGTCTCGTTTCTCTTATCTATACTCTAACCACGACGTAAATACCAGATCACTTATCTGTGGCACGCTAAGTATACCTCTTCATAGAACATCTTGTTATTCATCATCTTTTACAGTATCCATCTCGCGTCAATGGAATTCCTTGTCACAAAGTATTAGGGGCTGCAAGACAACAAACACCTTTAAGAACAGCTTAAAAGATAACCTTGTTAGCATTTCACTCCAATCATATTGATTTAAACTATCACTGATTACATTGTTACTTCTTTATTTTAGACATCATCCTGATTGTGCTGTACTTTCAAAATTGTCTCATAATAATCTCTTTCTATTATCTAATATTATTTAAAATATATTAACAACATTCTATGTATTTTAGCTTAATTCTGCTACACAGTTTATTTCAGTGTTTAATTAATAGTTCATAGTATTTTGTTGTTTAATTCGTAAATAACTCTTGTATACATGTAACTCTCATCTAAATCAAATTGTTGAATTCTTTGTAAGTTCATGCATATGTATATACACTTTCTGCTGGTTGAGTGGAAGAGAAGGCCTTACGGCTTTAACTCTGCCAGCTAAAATAAATCATTACTAAATCATTACTAAATAATATGCAATGAAATTTTTTTAACTCAAAACCATAATAGAATAATGATCTCCAAAAAGAAATCTCGGACGGCGGAGAAAAGAGTTGAACTGGAAAACATTATGAAGATGGAACAGACATTACGGTCTACTCTCTAAAATGCAAAAGGAAACTAATACGGTTCTCAAGCGGAAACTAGAAAGAAAAGCTAATTCTAAATGAGTGGTAACTGAATTGTATTTTCACACTGTCGTTTATTGCAAGAAAACGAAGCTAGGTTCGCTATATTTGTGGCTAAAATGTGAGCCACACATTCACTTCCTCTGCCTTATCTGTTGAAGAGGAAGCTAAGGAATCAGCTTCACACCCGGCTCAATCCAAGTTAACAAAACTTTCAAACTAAAAATAAACACAAAGTACAAGTTTTTCTTCGTGGTGAAGTTAACTCTTGTACAACGCGCTGCCAGAATCAGTGCAGCCTTGGCTTAGTGAACTACACGGCAGCGATTCATAAGCGGTTGTTAGCATCTATCATCGGGGACAGTCGAGCCAGCAGGCAACAGCTGTCCATTATTACGTCACTCGTGACAATGAAGTGCTGAACTTGTTAGCAAAAGAAGAATCCGACCATTCAGAATCATTAACCTAGTCCAGCGTTTCTCAAACTTTTTTGAAGTGGGGACAACTTTTTAGAGTCAGAACAGTTCCGCGGACCACCTTACTCTTGTTCCCTTCGAAAGCAAATTTATCATTTTCGTAGCATATTTTAATACCAGTATACTTATATTTTAAAATTGAATTAAGGTTCGGTACCTTGGTCCTCTGTTATGAATTCGGGTGGTCCCTGGCTGGGCTACAGGCGCGGCGCCAGATGTGCAGGGAAAAGACGTCGAGAAACACCACGTGTATAGTGCTTTAAATCCCTCTTTTGCTGCTGAGAGTAGAGTGGGAAGTGGATAGACGAATAAGGTAATAATTTCATAAAAAGTCTGTACTGGGAGAAAAAAGTGAAATTCGATTGCCATGTGTCATTTCCAAACTCTTAGGGTGCTATTCATAGACATTTCGCTAGCCCGGGCTACAAGCGTGCTAAATAGAATTCATATCATATCGCTGACACTGGTTTATGAATACGAAAAACGTTAGTTCACTGATCATCCTCCGAAAGCCCGCGCTAAGAATGTCTATGAATACGGCCCTACGATTTTAAGCTATATGAGATACGCAATTCGTTTAATTTTATTTTTCCTTCTGTCTTTTTTGAAGGACCACGAGGGCAGATCTCGAGGACCAAAGGTGGTCCGCGGACCATAGTTTGAGAAACGCTGACCTAGGCTATGCTCGAAGTCAACATTAGAGAGAAAGGACACATAACTTATAAATTATTAACTTGCGTTGAAATTTACACCAAATGTATGCTAGCAAATGAAAAATAGGTTTACTAAGCTCCAAAATCAATATATTACCAATATCTACTCAAAATCTAAGTTTACAAAATATGGATCCAAAGATACAAAACTACTTTACCTAGGAAATATTTTTTATAAACCTATGCATATTCCTTAGTTATTTAAATTTTTACATAAATTGTTCTAGACTACTGACTAAAATTCTGTATTTAATATTATTGTATACGATTTCATTGTACCTTTTACTTTATTTTAGTTTCTAGTTCATTGCTATCTTCATCTTGTAATAAATAATATTTCTGAATTTTTATGGTATTTATGTGATTTTTATTTAATATGTTTACTATGTTTAACGAAATTTGCGCTAAATCCATGCTAGCGAAAGAAGAATACAAAGATCCAAACCACTAAACTTTACCAATACCTACATTAAATCTAAGTTTGCAAAATAAGGATCCAAAGATACAAAACTACTTTACCTAGGAAATATTTTTTATAAACCTATGCATATTCCTTAAACTAAATCCAGAAAAATCACAGTCAATCATTGTGGGTCATTCACGTTTGTTAAGCACTATTACCATACCAAATTTGTCCCCGATTAAAATACACGGCACCGAAATTCCGTTCAGTGAATCAGTAAAGAATCTAGGTATTTATATGGATAAAAGTTTAAATTGGAACATTCAAGTTGCAGAAACCTGCAAAAAAGTATTCTCATTAATCCACTCGTTTAGGCGATTGAAGAATTTTCTACCCTTTTCCATGAAAAAAAAAATGTTAGTGCAAACACTCGTGATGCCCCACTTCGATTACTGTGATATTCTGCTTACTGACCTAAGCGTTACTTCGGCGCAGAGACTACAACGTGTTCATAATATGTGCGTCCGTTTCGTCTGCAATATTCGCCGGGTTGATCACGTAACACCATCCCTCGAAATGTTGTCCTGGCTCCGTCTAGAAGATCGTAGGAAAATCCACTGTCTTTCCCTTCTCTTTCACATATTGCATTTCTCCACTCCTGTATATCTTGCGTCTCGTTTTCAAAATTTATCCACCCATCATAACCTAGACACGCGATCACAACACTCCTCAATATTATCCATTCCCTCCCACCGAACATCCTCATATTCATCTTCTTTCACTGTGGCTGTTCCTCGACTTTGGAATTCCCTACCGAGTAATGTCAGGGACTGTCAGACATCAAACCAATTTAAGAATAGGCTAACGAGATATTTTTCTAACAATTCTTGTTAACAATAATAGCTGTTTCAGGTTTCTCAATGTTTAATGGTTATATATATATATATATATATATATATATATATATATCACAGATAAATATCTCAATTATCTCATTATTATTATTATTATTATTATTACTATTACTATTACTATTATTATTATTATTATTATTATTATTATTATTATAACTATTTCTTACCAATGTTTATTATTGTCACACTAACATTAGTTATCCAGTTTTCATTATTTACTTTCATGTTGTTTTATGATCTAGATATTAATGTAATAACTATGTAAGCAAATGTATTTAATTAGAATTAGAGTCTGGCTGGGCGGAAGAGAAGGCCTACTGGTCTTAGCTCTGCCAGATTAAATAAATAAATAAATTATTATTATTATTATTATTATTATTATTATTATCATTATTATTATTATCATTATTATTATTATTATTATTATTATTATTATTATTAGTTATTTAAATTTTTACATAAATTGTTCTAGACTACTGACTGAAATTCTGTATTTAATATTATTGTATGCGATTTCATTGTACCGTTTACCTTATTTTAGTTTCTAGTTCATTTCTATCTTCATCTTGTAATAAATAATATTTCTGAATTTTATTGTATTTATCCGATTTTTATTTAATATGTTTACTATGTTTAACGAAATTTGCGCTAAATCCATGCTAGCGAAAGAAGAATACAAAGATCCAAACAACTAATCTTTACCAATACCTACACTAAATCTAAGTTTGCAAAATATGGATACAGAGATAAAAAAAACTTCTTTGTTTAACCAAATTTACACCAAAGCTATGTCAGGTAAGGAATAATCCAAAAATACAAACACTATATCTTCACCAATATCTACAAAATAAAAATGTTAAAATTAACGCTAAAGTGTCAGATATAAGATGCAGAGATTTCATTACTCTACTCTCAATAGTTTCTGAGAAAAGGTGCATTAAAAACCATTAATTTAATTTGACATGAGGACCTGGGTTCCCTTAAGCTGGAGAGTAGCTCATAAAAAGCACAACGTTCTTGTAACAATCCCAACAACATTTTTCGTTTGTCACAATGTGCTGCAATGTGATTTACAATGCACAATGCAAAAAACGTGTCTATTCTGCATCGACTGAATATTGCAGTTTGTAGGGTGAACTCTATTCCACTCGTTCACTGCATGCTTCTGTCAACGTTGTGTTTGAACAAGGTCTCTGTGATCGCCAGTAACATGTTAATTGCGAAGTGAGGAATCGATATCGCGCCATCTGTGTATTATTACAAGCTCGCCACTCAGTCTGCACCTCTAACAGAGTCACAGCTCAGTGATGCCAATCTGCCGAAATCGCACACAAGATAACATCACAGTCAATTAGGTACACTGATATAAATTTGTCCCTGCAGTAGTATAAAGCACTACAAAATTAATGGCTGGACCAAAAATTATTATCAACAATTCTTTAACAAACAAAAAACTAATAATAAAATCTCAATTTCTAACAATTTTTCACCTGCAGTCTGTAAATGCAGTTTTAAAAATCTAATCTACAGGTTGGAAGTGAAATAATCCTGCAGATTGACAGGAACGATAGGTTGCACTTAAATGAATAGAAAATCTATATTACGTTTTGTGATTAAATGCACGGTTTATAGTTGAAAGTTTCAATAATCTGGCAACATCGTCGCCTCTTTCTGCTAGTAATAAAGATGTAAGAGGTCAACGAACTCAGGTCTGTCTGCCTTAGTGAACTACCTCCCATCTCCTTTTCTGGCTACAATGTTGCAAGCTGGTCGCATCGTTCAGTGGCTTCAAATTAGTGGTTTTTAAATTAAATTTACACGAAAACCGTCCACGCTATTGAAATACGCCAGAGGAATAAACAATTTTTTGTATTTGATTTTCTATCGATATGGACAAAAATCACGATCCTATTCTCAATAGTTACCGAATAAGAGGGTGTTAAGCGTTTGCAAAAAAAAAAAAAAAAAAAAAAAATCTGAGGAAACTATGGACTTTCCACCAATATGGTACTATACTTTTCTCTTACACACATGAGCTATTCGCTCTGAAAATCTGCAGGGTTATTTAATTTCCAACCTGTATATACTGGACTGGACACAAAAGACATTTTTATCACTCGCAACCATTTTACCAAAATCAGTACTCCGTACAGTAATTTTCCCGAATGAATTCTTTTCCAATTTCACTTTCCCTTATCTTTCTCCCCTCCCGAGTCCAATTTCCCGAACGTCCAACAACCCGAACGCAAGGTACTTTTCATTAAATGTGCCGAAATAACGTTCCCATAGTGAAATCTGGACAATAATAATTATAAACTTTCCTGTTGTCACTGATTTATAACCACAGTACGATCAAAATTTACAAGCTGGATACGAAATCGTAAATTGAGGCGTTCTCCGGAACAAGAATTTAACTTCAAAATCTTTAATTTGAGATTCAGGGCATCAAACATTTTAGATCTGCGTGGAGACTGAATGTGTGAATTACGGTTACTGAATTGCATGACTTCATAAAAAATGTTTGTTAAATGTCCATCGAAGATTTATAACACCACCTAATATTCCACTTCCACCTGCACCAGTTTTAACTAGATGGGGAACTGGCTCGAAGAGGCCTTATATTATGCTATTATCTACAGTACAATCACTTAAAGTGATGGTTAATGCGTTGTGAGTAATTCTACAACTTTTGAGACAGTTCAAAATACATGAAAAACCGAGGGCTTAATGTGAAACTAATGTTAATTACAATTGATGTTATCTTGACAACAAAATTCTTAACAGGCAATACGCTTGTTTCACTTGAACTATACCATCATGTTTTGTAGTTACGAATTATGTACAAGACTGTTCGGAACTGAGTTACGATTTTTTGGTAATCAAGTACGAATTTGCTATCGATTATGTCAAACCAAAAATTGTGAATTTTTGTAGTTATGTTAGTTTCACACTAGGCCCTCGAAACAATGAGTTGAAAGGAAATCTTGTATTTGTATCAGCTCATTTTTCCGGTTTACCAAAAGAAATCACGTCAATGGTAAGTATTGACATTCCTACATGTGTCACTAGCCACTTTTGTAAGAAACGAAATATAATCTGAGTTCTGTTGCTGGCCGTGTAAGGCAAAAAGTAAAGGAGAACGTGACTAACATAATTTTAAGAAATTCTGGATACCAAGAGTTGTGCGATATTCGAGACATTCTTGAAGGAATATCCTCCATCGCACCAAAAGATTGTCGTCTGCGTAAAAATTAACATAATTTAAATATGACCCAATAACCTTCAGGGACAACAGACGAGGTTTATCAACAGTAATCTCCCTAGAGATTTTGATTTATCTAAAGAAAAACAAAACTCGAGTAGGACTTAATTGACTATTACACGATTAGAAGAAAGTATATGAAGATTAGAAGAAATACAGTACTCTAATACAATAAAATATTAATTGACTTACGAGTACTAAAATTCTATTTCACTAATATTTGCTTCACCAAAACCTTTGAACTGAGACCCACTTTCAATTGACTATCTACATGGTAAACAATGATGATCACAAAGCTTGTTTTATAGTACCGTAAAGAATTTTCAGTTTCAAATGTTGGCAAACAAAGAAACAAATGGTAGATGAGGGGGGGGGGTATTAAAAACAGAAGAAAGTATATAAAGATTAGAAGAAATAAAATTCTGTAATACAATAAAATAGGTATTAACTGATTGCTAAAATTCTATTTAACTAATGTTAACTTCACCAAAACGTTTGAACGGAACCGCCATTTTCAATTGACTATCTACGCGGAAAACAAATGACGATCGCAAAGCATGTTTTATAGTACCGTAAAGAATTTGCATTTTGAAGTGTTGGCAAACAATAAAACAAATGCTAGGGAAATGATAAAAACAACAAATGCTAGGGAAGTAATAAAAATAAACAAATGCTAGGGAAGTGATAAAATTGTGCGATAAGCAGCCATGATTGGTTGAAAGACGTCCTTTCGTACCGTTTTATTGCTCAAAAGTAGTATGACGTAGTCAAAGTGTAGTAGTCAATTGAAAACTTCGGCTACGTGTTGGCTTTAAACTCCAATAATGCGCTGAACCACATTTGCTTCAACCTCCGAGTAATAGTGTAAGTTCGTACCCATTATCATTCGTACTGTTACAGGAAACATTATTTCTCTTCATTTATTAGTCCACATTTATTGCCATATTTTGCAATTTTCAAGGGCATATTTGCATGTATATTCAATAGTTTTCAGTACATGAATTTCTGGCCTCTGATTATTATACTTCGCATACATCATTTTCAGACGACTTTACTCGTATAAACTTACTTACTTACAAATGGCTTTTCAGGAACCCGAAGGTTCATTGCCGCCCTCACATAAGCCCGCCATCGGTCCCTATCCTGTGCAAGATTAATCCAGTCTCTATCATCATATCCCACCTCCATCAAATCCATTTTAATATTATCCTCCCATCTACGTCTCGGCCTCCCCAAAGGTCTTTTTCCCTCCGGTCTCCCAACTAACACTCTATATGCATTTCTGGATTCGACCATACGTGCTACATGCCCTGCCCATCTCAGACGTCTGGATTTAATGTTCCTAATTATGTCAGGTGAAGAATACAATGCGTGCAGTTCTGTGTTGTGTAACTTTCTCTATTCTCCTGTAACTTCATCCTGCTTAGCCCCAAATATTTTCCTAAGCACCTTATTCTCAAACACCCTTAACCTATGTTCCTCTCTCAGAGTGAGAGTCCAAGTTTCAAAACCATACAGAGCAACCGGTAATATAACTGCTTTATAAATTCTAACTTTCAGATTTTTTGACAGCAGACTAGATGATAAAAGCTTCTCAACCGAATAATAATACGCGGGAAACAAATGACGATCGCAAAGCATGTTTTATAGTACCGTAAAGAATTTGCATTTTGAAGTGTTGGCAAACAAAGAAACAAATGTTCGTATAAACTATAATAATAAAATTATGAACAAAATCTGCCTAAAAATGAAGATAAATCTTTATACACACATGACAAACAGAGATGTTGCAAGGAAAGACCACAGATTTCAGAATAAAAATTCTATGCTTTGCACCGTCATTTGTCATGAGGCACACAGAGAAGTTTTCGACCTTCTGCTGTTCATTTAGTCCCCAGACATATTGCTGATCATTGCGGTTCATCCCATGTGATTAACAGAACTATGGCAATGTTGGCACGCGTGATTAAATCGTGTTGCGTAGTCATGTTGTACATCAGCAACTGCAGGCATCATGTTTAACGAGATTCAACAATGTAATTAGAAACTGTTTGCTGCATTGTAATTAGAAATCACAACCATGATATTCGATTGACTCTCTCTATTCAAATATTTGTCTAAAACTGTTCAATGCTGCAGCTTAAGAGTTCAAATACAATTACTGCGAGAAATGTTTTAATACATCGTGCTTCAAATGTGTTACAGGTCATAAAACCATCTAGCTAATTTAGAGATCTGATTCGATTTAATTTCTGGGCCGTCAAGCCGGACTGTCGCTGTTCCCGTAAAAAAAAAAAAAAAACACAAACTTCCAGGGGTCTTTTGCAAATTAGTCTGTAGTCTGTGAGAAATGGTATTTATTTTACAATATCAGGGCTCGGAAGTTGAAATATCATCTTTGTTTCTGACATCACAGATAATGCAGACTGCAATACAGACTCGTTTCACTTCAACACGAACTAATTAATACAGCCTACTTTTATTTTGCTTTTTTTTTTTTCTTTTTTTTTTTCGGTCTTTTATTATCAATTTGTCATTTCTGAGGAAATGTTCTAATTTTGTTGCATTTTTGCCCTTTTCTGCTCAAGAACGAACCTTTTTTTTTTGTGTAGTCGTCTACTGGGTGTTCATTTCACAGTGTGTCATGACGTCACTGTTGTTGGGTCACCGATTTGAAGCGAGTTTCAACTTATATGTTAGAGAAGTTGCCTATTATTTAAGGCGTTCTTCAATCTGAACTTGAGAACGTGTACGGTATAACTTGAACGTCGTAGTAACAGATGGCGGTCTGTACGGTCTGTGTGCTACCATAACCTCTTTCGAACTGTGTTTTGCGCCGGCAAGTCGTACGCAGGGTATTTGTTATCATCGGTTGCGTACGGTAACATTCCACAACACAAATCAAATGCTCCGTGTCCATGTTGACCGTCGAAGTTAATGTCAACAAATACGTAAGTAATCGTCTTAACCCTCTCCCCATATCCCGACAGTACGTATTTCCAAACAGTTCACATTCCTGCCACTACCGGCGTTACCGTACGTATCGGTACGTACTCTTCAGAATGAACGCCGTACTTGCTAGGCAACTTCTCTGCCTCATAGTTTATACACCTCTGCGGAAGTGTAGGAAGATTGAATTTTCTAGGCTCATCGGCTAGCCACATGACGGCATACAGCGAGCCATGACACATTTTGAACTGAACACCCAGTATATTCGAGAACCTACTGGAGATTGCTTACGCAATTCGATTGCGTCTTACAAGAAGTTTCTTTGTGGTTACATCGCCCTTGAATCCTAATCACGTGTGTTACGTGATTCCCCCCATTCAACGCAACAGAACAAATACCACACCGCAGTCCCTGCAGTCAGCATATTGTATGACACAATGGAAATGTAAAAATGTCGAAAGTAAAACCAAGCAGACAAAGTTTTTTGCGACAGTGACTGAGTTTGGTAACAAAGTATTTCCCACAGGTATACTATTTTATTTGTATTTTACTATTAAAATCATGGCCATTTTTTTTTTAATTTTAATGTCATATTTCCAGAAATTTAATGTCATTTTTCTGTGACCAACTTCCGAGCTCTAGCTATGATAAATTTTTGTGATATTAATACATCATAGTTCAATACTATATTATACAAACCATTTCTCTTAACGTTTTTCTAGTCCACACCTGTGGAGTAACGGTCAGCACGGCTGGCCGCGAAACCAGGTGGCCCGGGTTCGAATCCCGGTCGGGGCAAGTTACCTGGTTGAGGTTTTTCCGGGGTTTTCCCTCAACCCAATACGAGTAAATGCTGGGTAATTTTCGGTGCTGGACCCCGGACTCATTTCACCGGCATTATCACCTTCATTTCATCCAGACGCTATAACTTATAACCTGAGATGTTGATACAGCGTCGTAAAATAATCCAATAAAATAAAAATAAATAAAACGATTTTCTTTGTAAAAGTTACTTTAAAACGTTCTTCTTGTTCTGTCGAAGAGAGTGTATTGAAAGTTATCCCAATGCAGTGCTCCCTTTGAGAGTGTTATAAAAAACCCTAGTGATGAAATTTAAAACTACAGGTCCACTATTCCCGAACACGAATAGTTTTAATAAAGGAAAGACAAAGTGTTTCGCACGAATCTGCAGATAATAGAGAAATTCCAGGTTAATACTGAGCATGAAATAAGAAAAAATTCAGTTGACAAGCTTAAACGAGTGAGTGCCGATATATTCTCACGATACCAAGCTTGTATACGAGCGGAAGGACGACACTTTCAACATCTACTCTAAGGTACTGTAGGTTTCATAATCCTGCCGTTGTAGGCAGAATTTTGGCGGCTGATGCTCAACCTGTCGCCAGGGAGCCAGGCCCAGTGCTACGGCAGCCATATTATATTATGGACCCTATACTATACGAGTAGTCTATCCACAATAAGAACCGATTTTGTGTAAACGCTGGCCGAAATATTCAGGGCGGAAAGGAAGAAAGAGTTCTTGTGACTTTTCAGGTTTTCTTGGGTATAGAAATTGATATTTCGCAACTTATTTATAGCAAAAATGTACTTTTGTACTACTTCAGATCGTACATGTTTGCTCTGATGGTAGAACCTGTATCTAGTTTCGAAACGCTGAAGATATTAAGGGAGTGGGTATTGATTAGGGGTCAAAAATCCGGTTTTTTTATTTTGACTTTCAAAAATTGTACAAACAAGGGCTTTAAAAAAATATATACTATATAGAAGTTTTGGACCCAAAATATATAATGAATTAATTAGAGCTTACCCTGAGCTAAGTACACTTAACACACACAGATTTAAGAAACAAATCAGATTAATTATTTAATTGTTTAAGCTAATTGAGTTAAAAATTGATACTCTAATATTTACGTACTTTTGTATTTTCTATTTGTATATAGACCCTATTATTACATGCTGTATTATTTTACCATTTATTAATGTTATTGTGCTCAGTGAACTCTCTTAATTTTGTGATATATTTTGTATAACTGATCTGAACTGCGCCCGAGCACGAGCTTCTGCTCTTTCGGGCTGCAATGCCTAATGTAGCTCAAGTGTAAAGTATTAAATAAAGTATTATTACTATTATTATTATTATTATTATTATTATTATTATTATTATTACTATTACTATTATTATTATATATTGTGAGAATATTTCTGCACATAAGCCCTTTAAATGGCCTGTTTAAATTTGGCGGCGTATGTAATTCATACATCCTTTATATTTTTAAATGCACTTTTTCGGAACTTTTTCAAACTTAAGTGAATTTTTTTCTGAAATTACTGAATCGATTTATATGAAATTTTTACAATATTATCTGCAGCCTATGTTCTACAAAGTAAACCTGCGAGTTTATAAATATCACACAAATAACTGAGGAAAAAATATAATATACATTGAAAAAATTGCTAATCAAAGTTCAATATTTTTTCTGTCTCACTTAGGATGAAATATTTAACTACATTTTGCTTTAGAATTTACAATATATATTCATTGATAACTTGAAAAAAATACAAGATATATGAGTGAATATTGTAGCCAGTAATGTGCACCTGAAGTTTGAGGTACATAACAAAGCTGGAAAACAGGTTATCAGTTAGAGTCTTTCCTTTGCACTTGGATACAAAACGAATTTGTTGTCTTTTATACCACTGAATCCAGAATGATTTATTGTGTAACCATAGAAATTTTTATTCCACTCTGAGCATTAAAAGCCTAGAAATATTGATTACTATGATGTACTGAAGTATATCTAGAAATATTGAACTAAACTTTTGTACCGAAATTCTTTAATCGCACAGGCATCACTACCTACTTCTCTTAAGATCCAACACACGGTGGAATAGGACCTACACAAAGGCCACTTTCTGAACACTAACACCGTGAAAGACTAAAAAATTATTTTAACATAGTTATCCCTTTCCGTATGGAGACAGTTTCGGTGGCATTGTGACCAAAGCCATCTTCTCTCATTAAAGACGCCTGCATTCCAAAGTAAAGGCATTGCTAAACCACATCACACATACTGCGTTGCTTCTTAAAGTCCAGACTGCGGGGTGTTACCTCATATTAAGGCGAATCTTGAATTTAGGTTACAGTGAACTCTTGATGCCAATTTGTTCGTATTAAGGGACATTTGTTGGCCTGCCAGCACTGCTATGATGTGGCACACTGACTGGCAGTCAATCTACTCTAAATATAACTGACAGACTCCATCTCGGTTTGTAGACATGCCAGCAAATGGAGAGCATCTATACTTCACTGAGGCAAAGAAATACCAATGTGCAAGGGGTTGGGGGGCGTTTGAAAGTGTTACTACGTGTACTCTTATAAATTCTATTCAGCGGTCTTTGAGGGCTGTCCTTCCTTAAGGAGATTCAAGAATAACTTTAAAAGTTATGTATAAAGTACAAATTAAAATTAAGGTGACATTAACATTTAATTTTTTAAGGTGACATGTATTTATTTTGCCTGACGAGTCACTTCCTTGGTTTGAATTGTAAATTATTTAAAAATAGCATGTAAGAGGGCCTTAGACTAGAAATGTTTAGTTTAAATGTAGTTTTGTTTGTAAGTATGCATAAGGGTGTAATTGTTTGTCTTATTTGAACTGTTATATCAGTGAAGCGAGGTGAGTCAGTGAAGTTATGGTTTTACAGTGCAGTGAATAGTTCCGATCAGTGATAATTTATAGCGTTAATGAAATGTGTTCTATAGTGTCAGTGAAATGCGTCATAGTGCCACTACAGTGAGTGAGATGAGAGTAAAGTGAAAGACTATTGAAACTTATGTAGGGCCTATACATAATTATGTAGGTTGTATTGTAAAATAAGGTATTTTATTTGTATTTTATTATTAATTGTAATTATTATGTTAAATTGTATTGTGTATTCTTATTGTATTGTGTATAAAATTGTATTGTGTATTGCTTATAATTTTATTGTGTATTGTTTATATTGTGTATATCACTGCCACCGGGTGTTTGCCCACTTGCTTACTTACTTACTTACAAATGGCTTTTAAGGAACCCGAAGGTTCATTGCCGCCCTCACATAAGCCCGCCATCGGTCCCTATCCTGTGCAAGATTAATCCAGTCTCTATCATCATATCCCACCTCCCTCAAATCCATTTTAATATTATCCTCCCATCTACGTCTCGGTCTCCCTAAAGGTCTTTTTCCCTCCGGTCTCCCAACTAACACTCTATATGCATTTCTGGATTCGCCCATACGTGCTACATGCCCTGCCCATCTCAAACGTCTGGATTTAATGTTCCTAATTATGTCAGGTGAAGAATACAATGCGTGCAGTTCTGCGTTGTGTAACTTTCTCCATTCTCCTGTAACTTCATCCCGCTTAGCCCCAAATATTTTCCTAAGTACCTTACTCTCAAACACCCTTAACCTATGTTCCTCTCTCAGAGTGAGAGTCCAAGTTTCACAACCATACAGAAGAACCGGTGATATAACTGTTTTATAAATTCTAACTTTCAGATTTTTGGACAGCAGACTGGATGATAAGAGCTTCTCAACCGAATAATAACACGCATTTCCCATATTTATTCTGCGTTTAATTTCCTCCCGAGTGTCATTTATATTTGTTACTGTTGCTCCAAGATATTTGAATTTTTCCACCTCTTCGAAGGATAAATCTCCAATTGCCCACTTGCAGTGTAAATAAATACATACATACATATAAAAGGGCCATAGAATTGTGAATTTTGCTTTATAAAGTAAACAAGATTTGTAACAGATGATTTTTTGATTATTACTTTTTAAGTTTTTTTTTTTTAATTTACGAGTATTAATCTGAACTGAATGATCTTCAAACCATCACCAAGCTCACAGATATGAAATATACACCGTGTCCCTAAAAAATGTTAACACTTATATGGGTAGTAATTCAGATGTTTATGTGATTATACACAGAATTTTTTGGGTAATAAGTTTCTTTTTTTTAATAAGGCAGGTCATGATTTTTTTATGGTGGCAATGAATTTGTTTTCCTCTCAATTGTAACAATGATTACAAGATTCAATTTGAAGCAAAGACGAAAGATCGACCAGGGGTTCCACGAGCAAATCCTAGGGGTTCCGCGAGTCTTAAATGGTTTTAAAGTTTTATATTTATTTATACTTAAAAGGATACTATAAAATGTACGTACAAAAATTACGAAAATGTGACTCAATAAAAACATGAAACATCACCAATTAATATAATAATATTAAACATCTAAAACGGAAAAATATTTTTCAAGTACCACTGGACTTTCTGCGTATGTGTTCACGAAAAGAAAATTTCGAAATAAGACTAAATTGAGAAACAAAATTGTGGTTACAACTTTCTGCCATAAAATCAGATATAAAAACATCTGCAGGTTTAAGAAACAAACACATTATCCCACCGAACACAGTTCTGAGATACTAGCTTCCTGTTTGTTAATTATTATTAAATGGTACTAATAAAGTAATAAATTTTTTATCATGAACATTACTTTTTTTTTAATTCTCGTAACATTTGATGGGCTTAATAATGATTACGTCCCGCGCCGTGGCGTCGTGGTCTAAGGCATCCTGCTTAGGACTCGCGTTACGGAATGCGCGCTGGTTCGAGTCCTCATGGGGGAAGAAATTTTCTCATGAAATTTCGGCCAGTGTATGGAACGGTGCCCACTCAGCATCGTGATGCACTTGGGGAGCTACGATAGGTAGCGAAATCCGGTTGCGAATACCAGCTGGGGGGATCATCGTGCTAACCACACGATACCTCCATTCTGGTTGGATGATCGTCCACCTCTGCTTCGGCATGTGGGCGTGAGGTCAGCAGCCGACTGGTCGGTCTAGGCCCTTCACGGGCTGTAGCGCCACGGATTATTATTATTATTATTATTATTATTATTATTATTATTATTATTATTATTATTATACTGATTACACCGTATCTGTAATTTTTCAGTAAAATTGAAAATTCCATGTTCTGCCAATGTAGGTTTTGTGCCTTACTAATCCAGTTTCAATTTTGTACTTAACCCACTTCAAGAAGTGTATTATTACTCTAATAATAATAATAATAATAATAATAATAATAATAATAATAATAATAATAATAATATATACTGTAATAGCAAAACAAAGAAAATGGATTACAAGGGTTCCGCGATCACACTATAGCTTAAAAGAGGTTCCGCGGTAGAAAAAGTTTGAGAAACTCTGCCACAGAGGTCTACTTCATCAGTGATCCACTATCTAAGTTACCCATTTACCGCATTTATGACAAGTTCGTCGAAACCGCCTCAGTTGCTCATAATTACAACGCGAACAGCAGTTGACCACTTACAGACCAATCCCTAGAAAAACACAGTTGCTGTACAAGAGGCTTTCTTAGTAGTCCAAGTAAATCAACAAGACGATACAGTGCTGAATCTGGTCTCTCCATGTTAACTATATGGAAAATCTTGGATGGCGATGGTGCTCCACCGTACTTTGCTCGGGATTTCTGAATGTATCTTAAAACATTTAAGCGAAGATGGATATTGGTAGAGGAGGACCAATGCAATGGCCAGCACGTTCGCCAGATCTTACTTCCTGAGATTTTTGGCTGTGAGGTATGTGCTGAAAGACCGCGTATATGGGAGACTGTACACAAATTTCTCTACTAAAAATGTAAGTGTCGATAGAAACTGTAAGTATTGTTAAAATACACAAAGAATCTTAAGATTGCCTTGATGATATTAGACCTACTTCTAGTCTTAGGAAGATTATACAGTAATGTTTGTGCTGTGTGAAGTAACGCCAAAATTAAGCAAATTTTTATACCGAAATTTAATAGTTTTATTCACCGTCGTGGTCTAAAGACATCGTACTAAGACTCGCTTTACGGAATGAGAGCTGGTTCGAGTCCTCCTAGGGAAGAAAGGAATTTTGGAATTTACGATAGGTAGCGAAATTCGGTTACAAAACTAGGGGGACATCGTACTGATCATACGTTACTCTCGCACTGGTTTGATGATCGGTCGTCTCTACTAAGGAATGTGGAGATAAGACCAGCAGTCGGCTGGTTAACTTTGTCCCTTCATGGGCTGTCGCGATACAGATTATTTAAATTACTGTGAAATGCTAAATTGTACTTATTTTAAAAACCAATAAATGCATACAGTATTTGCAATACATAAAAATCTAAGAGACTGTGTATAAAACCTAGAAATGAATGCAGTGAAGAATCAACTCACCCAACAGCGACAGTACGCCGCACGCCACCCAGATGATGAAGCTTAACCCTACAGAGCCGGTGCGGATCAGCAGGCCCGACGGGGACACGAAAATTCCAGACCCTGTCAAAAGAGAGAGCACCAGCACATTGTGAAGAAACGTTTTCCACAATAAGGCTCATATAAAAAATGAAATAAATGTTTCAATGTCAAAAATCTTCGTCCCTACAATATAAATAAATAGGTAAATAAATAAATAGATAAATTAATAACTTTATAAATAAATACACACATAGATAAATAAATAGATAAATAATTAAATAAGCAGGTGAATAAATACGTAAATAGATAAATAAATAATTAAATAAATAGGTGAATAAATAAGGAAATAGATAAATAATTAAATACGTGAATAAATAAGTAAATAGATAAATAAATAATTAAACAAATAAGTGAATAAATGAATAGATGAATAAATAAATAAATAAATAAATAATTAATTAAATAAATAGGTGAATAAACAAATAAATAAGTAGGTGAATAAATAAGTAAATAGATAAGTAAATGATTAAATAAATAAGTGAATAAATAAATAGACGAATAAATAATTAAATAAATAGGTGAATAAATGATTAAATAAATAGGTGAATAAATAAGGAAATAGATAAATAATTAAATAGGTGAATAAATAAGTAAATAGATAAATAAATAATTAAACAAATAAGTGAATAAATGAATAGATGAATAAATAAATAAATAAATAATTAAATAAATAGGTGAATAAACAAATAAATAAGTAGGTGAATAAATAAGTAAATAGATAAGTAAATGATTAAATAAATAAGTGAATAAATAAATAGATGAATAAATAATTAAATAAATAGGTGAATAAATGATTAAATAAATAGGTGAATAAATAAATAGATGAATAAATAATTAAATAAATAGGTGAATAAATAAGTAGGTGAATAAATACGTAAATAGATAAATAAATAATTAAATAAATAGGTGAATAAATAAGGAAATAGATACATAATTAAATAGGTGAATAAATAAGTAAATAGATAAATAAATAATTAAACAAATAAGTGAATAAATGAATAGATGAATAAATAATTAAATAAATAGGTGAATAAATGATTAAATAAATAGGTGAATAAATAAATAAATAGATGAATAAATAATTAAATAAATAGGTGAATAAATAAGTAGGTGAATAAATACGTAAATAGATAAATAAATAATTAAATAAATAGGTGAATAAATAAGGAAATAGATAAATAATTAAATACGTGAATAAATAAGTAAATAGATAAATAAATAATTAAACAAATAAGTGAATAAATGAATAGATGAATAAATAAATAAATAAATAATTAAATAAATAGGTGAATAAACAAATAAATAAGTAGGTGAATAAATAAGTAAATAGATAAGTAAATGATTAAATAAATAAGTGAATAAATAAATAGATGAATAAATAATTAAATAAATAGGTGAATAAATGATTAAATAAATAGGTGAATAAATAAATAAATAGATGAATAAATAATTAAATAAATAGGTGAATAAATAAGTAGGTGAATAAATACGTAAATAGATAAATAAATAATTAAATAAATAGGTGAATAAATAAGGAAATAGATACATAATTAAATAGGTGAATAAATAAGTAAATAGATAAATAATTAAATAAATAAGTGAATAAATAAATAGATGAATAAATAATTAAATAAATAGGTGAATAAATAAATAGATGAATAAATAATTAAATAAATAGGTGAATAAACAATTAAATAAATAAATGGGTCAATAAATAAGTAAATAGATAAGTAAATAATTAAGTAAATAGGTTAATAAATAAGTAAACAGATAAATAATTAAATAAATATGTGAATAAATAAGAAACATATATAAATAATTAAAGAAATGGTGAATAAATAAGTAAATAGATAAATAAATAACTAAATGGATAACTAAATAGATAAATCATTTACCAAATAATTAGACGAATAAATAACTAAATAAATCGATAGATATATAAATAGATACTAAATAAATAAAAATAATTTAAATAAATAGTTAAATGAATAAGTGAATAAATAAATACGTGAATAAATAAGAAAGTAAATAAATAACTACATAGTAAGTAATAAGTGAATAAATAAATATATACATATAAATAAATAGTCTGTTCGTATTTCAATTTCCGAATTTTTTGTAATGCAGTTCACAAACGTGTATCGTACAACACTTTTTGCACGATCATATTTTTAAAATTGCGAATACAATATATTCTGCATAGAAAATTTAGAGGAATATTATTCTAAAGCCTTCGCAAAACTGGTAACTAAGTAACAATGTGGGCACTGTAAAGCTAGACGCTCACTTACCGGAAAAAATTCGTTCGCCGCTTTTGGATTTTTATTCCTTGCGTTATTTTAAACGGAGCATCGCCCACTTCGCCGTACCGCCTCTGTCCGCATGACCGGGTTCCGTTCAGAATTCTGGCCAGAGAATTCTAAACGGATTTCTGTACGGTCCAAGATCGAAATAAAGAATGCCATGGCAAATATATCGATTGCAAGGTTTCCAATCACGGTAATATCACAGTCTAGTATAATTATACAGTCACGAAGCTTGAGTTGTGAGGGTGCTAGGAACGATAGACTGTGCCGGTATTATTTTGCATTGTCTGTAATGAGGCGATAGTAGCGATCCTAGTGGTCAACAACTATCTATGAATGCATATTTACTACGTACTGAGCTTCGTGGTAATATTGAAGTTATAATGAAATGGATGACGTGAAGCTTATTTTATTAAGTCCAACAGTATGAAGAGCTTTATCATCATCATCATCATCATCATCCTTCACGAATTAGGCCTCTGTAGACCTGTTTCGGCCCCATCTAGCAGTCTTCTTAAAGATCTTCCTGGTCGACGATGTCCTCTAGGTTTATACTGCATTGAAGAGCTTTATAGCGGTATAACTGTTTCATCAAATGCAGGGGAAATGCTGCATTACAAGCCTGTCCAGAGGCTAAAAGTGGCAGCCCCACTACTGGACTACCTAACGATAAGGCTAGTAACCTATCTTATGGAAAATTACATTACTTTCAAGCCTCAAACAAGCAGTATAATTTGAAGAGCTTTATAATTTATGAAATTAGAATTATAGCAATGTAATGTGGAGAAAAAACATATGGGATGAGATTGGGAAAATTTTAATTAACCAAGTATGTCATTCATAGTTTATTTAAGATACCGGGGTGTCATCATCAGCTAATATTTGTAAGAGTATCTCCGTAAACTCCGTGTATTATATATATTATTTCCTGCATCACAATGTTTATCTATGTTACATTTCCGGACACGAGAACGTAACAATCCTGAAGGCTAAACTAGAGAGCACAAACAGAGGCAGCTAATGGGCTAGATATAGAAGGAAGAGAGAAGAAAAAACGATAAACACGCAGCTCTACCGATGTATGGTGCCACTCAGCGGAGAGAAAACAGAAGGCCACGAAAATCCAATGGAAGGCAGTTGTACTGTGCTGTACATAAAACAGTGGGACCATCAGATTTAATCACAGCCTCAAAGTAATGTCACTAGAAAGAAGCCGTGGCTACCCGCATGCAGCTCCATTGTCTTTTATCACGTGACATGCCCCGCAGCAGACATTTGCACAACAGTGACACATGAAACAAAGACTGTGTAATGCTTATGTCTGGGTACCAATATAACTTTACTCATACCGCAATACTTGCAATTATAACAGAGACTGAATAAGCTGTCATAAAGAAGAGAGGCATATTAATTATTATACAACTTTAGTCGTTTAGCTAGATTCACTTCTCTTGAATGTCGTCAGTGGTATTCTGCTTTTTAGTGTATCTCCTTGATCTCCATTCAAATGACACGCTAGACTTAATTATCATATCACATATGAGTAGTTCCTAAAAGGCTTCAGTGTTACCAACTAATACCAGATATCACCAAAGAGGATAAAATCATAATACCATGTACTATAATAATAATAATAATAATAATAATAATAATAATAATAATAATAATAATAACAATAATAATAATAATAACAATAATATACTATTAATAATAGGCGGCCGGGTAGCTCAGTTGGTAGAGCAGCTGGCTACGGACTGGAAGGTCCGGGGTTCGATCCCAGGTGGTGACAGGATTTTTTCTCGTTGCCAAACTTTCAGAACGGCCCCGAGGTTCACTCAGCCTCCTATAAAATTGAGTACCGGGTCTTTCCCGGGGGTAAAAGGCGGTCAGAGCGTGGTGCCGACCACACCACCTCATTCTAGTGCCGAGGTCATGGAAAGCATGGGGCTCTACCTCCATGCCCCCCAAGTACCTTCATGGCATGTTACGGGGATACCTTTACCTTTTTATCTTTTACTATTAACAATAAAGATGTCTTGCTAATTTACTTATTTACCACATCTCATCTTTATGTTGGGAGGTGTTTTCTACATGGTTGTGAAACTTGGACTCTCACTTTGAGAGAGGAACATAGGTTAAGGGTGTTTGAGAATAAGGTGCTTAGGAAAATATTTGGGCCTAAGAGGGATGAAGTTACAGGAGAATGGAGAAAGTTACATAACACAGAACTGCACGCATTGTATTCTTCACCTGACATAATTAGGAACATTAAATCCAGACGTTTGAGATGGGCAGGGCATGTAGCACGTATGGGCGAATCCAGAAATGCATATAGAGTGTTAGTTGGGAGGCCAGAGGGAGAAAGACCTTTAGGAAGGCCGAGACGTAGATAGGAAGATAACATTAAAATGGATTTGAGGGAGGTGGGATATGATGATAGAGAATGGATTAATCTTGCTCAGGATAGGGACCAATGGCGGGCTTATATGAGGGCGGCAATGAACCTCCGGGTTCCTTAAAAGCCAGTAAGTAAGTAATAATAATAATAATAATAATAATAATAATAATAATAATAATAATATAGTATTAACAATAACGATGTCTTGCTAATTTACTTATTTACCACATCTTATCTTTATGTTTTTTATTGGGTTATTTTACGACGCTGTATCAACATCTCAGGTTATTTAGCGTCTGAATGAAATGGTGATAATGCCGGTGAAATGAGTCCGGGGTCCAGCACCGAAAGTTACCCAGCATTTGCTCGTATTTTGTTGAGGGAAATCCTCGGAAAAAACCTCAACCAGGTAATTTGCCCCAACCGGGATTCGAACCCGGGCCACCTGGTTTCGCGGCCAGACGCGCTAACCGTTACTCCACAGGTATAGACACAATGACTTACTTACTTACTTACTTACAAATGGCTTTTAAGGAACCCGAAGGTTCATTGCCGCCCTCACATAAGCCCGCCAGCGGTCCCTATCCTGTGCAAGATTAATCCAGTCTCTATCATCATATCCCACCTCCCTCAAATCCATTTTAATATTATCCTCCCATCTACGTCTCGGCCCCCCTAAAGGTCTTTTTCCCTCCGGTCTCCCAACTAACACTATATACATTTCTTGATTCGCCCATACGTGCTACATGCCCTGCCCATCTCAAGCGTCTGGATTTAATGTTCCTAATTATGTCAGGTGAAGAATACAATGCGTGCAGTTCTGTGTTGTGTAACTTTCTCCATTCTCCTGTAACTTCATCCCGCTTAGCCCCAAATATTTTCCTTAGCACCTTATTCTCAAACACCCTGAACCTATGTTCCTCTCTCAGAGTGAGAGTCCAAGTTTCACAACCATACAGAAGAACCGGTAATATAACTGTTTTATAAATTCTAACTTTCAGATTTTTCAACAGCAGACTGGATGATAAGAGCTTCTCAACCGATTAATAACACGCATTTCCCATATTTATTCTGCGTTTAATTTCCTCCCGAGTGTCATTTATATTTGTTACTGTTGCTCCAAGATATTTGAATTTTTCCACCTCTTCGAAGGATAAATCTCCAATTTTTATATTTCCAGTTCGTACAATATTCTGGTCACGAGACATAATCATATACTTTGTCTTTTCGAGACACAATGACATGTACTAAAATAATGATAATAATAATAATAATAATAATAATAATAATAATAATAATAATAATAATATAGTATTAACAATAACGATGTTTTGCTAATTTACTTATTTACCATATCTCATCTTTATACTGGGAGACGTTTTCTAAATAGTTCAATAATTTGTGAAATGGTATATTTTCCTCTGGACCTCTCGCACATTATATTGGTAATTAGTAGATTAGTATGATCTAATATTAAAATATATTATATTTTCTGATAACATGCAATTCATTGCTTTGACTAAACAGTTTATGAATCACGAGACCTAATCTAAAAATGTACTTTGTTTTATCAACAGTAATCTCACTAGACGTTTTGATTTATCTAGAGAAAATCAACACTCGAGTGGGATTTAATTGACTATTACACGATTAGAAGAAAGTATATAAAGATTACAAGTAACGAAGTACTCCAATACAATAAAATATTAATTGACTTACGAAAATACAACTAATGTATTATTGTACCATCTCAACATTACAAATATTACACTAGATGCATGCTAGATGCATCTTTATACAGACACTGTAATGATTACTATTCAATAAATCTTAATATTAAACAATCTCTGATACGTGACTATCCATAATATCATATAGCAGAAGCTATAACATAACCTAACTAATATACACAAGTGTTAGAAAAGTTTTAATTAATGACGATGACATAAAAAATAAACATGAATAATTTTAAAAGGAATAATTATTGAATGTACAATTTTCAAATTTGAATGTGGTTGGTGGTTCAATTGATGTTATATTGGACGTGTGCGTAATAGAAGTGGAACTCGTTGATTTAGGCCTACATGGTGTATTCAACTTATTCAGGATTTCCGAATGGTGCTCTTCATTTATTTGTAAATCGGATTTCAGAAGATGCATAGGTATGATCAGTGATTTTTATTAATTCTTGTTCTTGAATGCCAATGCGAGTCATATTTGAAACTGCTGTGCATTGACTGGAGTGGTTTGTAATTTTATATATATTTTTGACGTCGAGATCAGCGCAGTTTCAAATGTTGGCAAACAAAGAAACAAATGCTAGGGACGCGATAAAATTAAACAAATGCTAGGGACGCGATAAAATTGTACGATAAGCAGCCATGATTGGTTGAAATACGTCCTTTCGTACCGTTTTATTGGTCAAAAGTAGTATGACGTAGTAAGAGTGTAATAGGCAAGTGAAATGATGAGTACGAATTCCGAAAACAGGTACCACCTTGAAATGTATGTACTGTATTTTAAGTTAAAATACATATTCCTAAGTCGCTACCAAGGTATTTACTCTCTTGGACATTTTTAATAAAAATCTTCCATTAGCCACATGTAGCCTATGTTTCATACCAAATAGGTCTACAAGTTACATCTTTTCAATTACACTTATCTGAATATGATGTTGAATATTGGAAACACAACTGAATTATATATTGATATTAATATTAATACGGGTATTACTAATTAATTATTAATTACGTTCAAATTTCACAAGGTTAGTTATACTTCCTTTTCATCAGCTTCGTTTACCCCAATCTAAAATTATTGCTGCCAACATAACATTTAGAAAATAACTGCCATTTGTCGTATTTGTCAGTACTCTAATTTCGAAATAAAGTTGATAAAATAAAATTCAACCTGACGTCTAGAAAATCACTATAATCCACTAGTATATCTCTATTAATAATAAATCTGTAGCCGAAATTTTTCTGGGAATTTTCGATTTTCCAAAAATAATTGGTTCTAACATATAATTAACCACCCTGAAACCGAAAATCGCTTTTTTGAAATTTTTGTTTGTATGTGTCTCTGTCTGTCTGTCTAGATGTTTGTTACCTTTTCACGCGACAATGGCTGAACCGATTTATATGAAAATTGGAATATAAATTAAGTTCGCTGTAACTTAGATTTTAGGCTATATGACTTTCAAAACGGGTTATTTAAAAGGGCGGTTATAAGGGGGCCTGAATTAAATAAATCGAAATATCTCGCTTATTATTGATTTTTGTGAAATATGTTACATAACAAAGGTTTCTTTAAAAATGATTTCCGATAAGTTTTATTCCTTGACAAATTTTGATAGGACTGATATTTAATGATATAAATGAGTTTTAAAATTAAAATACAGTGCCATCTAAGGTGGTGTAATGAAATGAAAACAAATGACGACGTCTATAAGGGGCCTTGGACAACAACAATCGAAAGCTATTAAACATAGCCTACAGATAATGTTTTTGTGTTTGTATGAAGTAATATCGAAAGTTAAATTAACCGATTTGTATCATTAATTATTATTTCACCATTGGAAAGTGTAGTTTCTCTAGGTGGACATAATGCTATGATGTTATTACAGTAACTTCTGAGTGCTCTTTGGATCAAAATTATCGCAATTTTAATTATTTAAATACAATTTAAATGAAGTAACATATTAAACGATTTATCCTTCTATCAAATACGAATGTTCCCTGGATCAGATGTCCTATTTTAATTACGTAATTACTTTATATTTATTTCTAACAGGCGCAGCGGAGCTCACGGATACGGCTAGTGTAGTAATAGGCCTATGGGGAAAATGGTTAGATTTCACCTTAGGGTATTAAGTAAGCTCATGCGGACTGTACTAGTATAATGAAAGCCTAGGAACCTCTGAAATTACTTGTTATATAGAAACATGTTATGTACGAAGTAAGTTGTCAATGTAATTTTTCACGTACGAGTAGCTAACTCAAGGCATCAGTTCCATTGAAAATATACATTGGAATTTCACAGAAGGCATGCGCACACTTCATTCATACGGAGTAACAGCAGCGTCACGCGAGAACATTTTTCTACGATGACAATCTACGTGTCTGAGTGCAACAAGGGCATAACGGTCTCGGTTGACGCATCTGCCCGTTCGTAAACCTGCGGATCTCTGGAAAAAGAACTAAGGAAGATGCTACTGAAGTGCTGTATGTGGAGTGTAGCATTGTATGGGGCAGTAACATGGACATTACGAAGAAGTGAAGAGAAACGATTAGAAACATTTGAAACGTGGATATGGAGAAGAATGGAGCGTGTGAAATGGACAGGATAAGAAACGAAGCTGTGCTGGAAAGAATGGGCGAAGAAAGAATAATGCTGACAATGATAAGAAAAAAAAATGAATTGACTAAGAAGAAAGTAGGCTACTTACTGAAGGATACACTGAAAGGAATGATGAACGGGAGAAAAGTTGGGTGGCAGAAGATGATGTCAGGTGATAGACAGCATTAAGATATATGAATCATATGGGTAGACTAAGAGGAAGGCGGAAAATAGGAAAGATTGGAGACCGCCGGGTTTGCAGTGAAAGACCTGCCCTTGAGCAAGAACACTATGAATGAATGAATTATTTCATGAAGAGGATCAGAAATATTTCTTAGGAAACAGAATGTAGTCAGTAGTTCGATAATTTTACGAAAATAATACACACAATTATTATACTGTAGGTAAATCCCGCAACAAAATTAAGCTTTATACTTTTTATTCTAATTAGTTAATTATTCTCTACGTAGCGTATCGATGATGTTCAGGTAAAAGGCCTTATTCCATAATTTTTTAGAAATAGCTATAATTAAAATTTTAACACAATATTATTAATTACTTTATGTGAAGGAATGTAAACATAACTGTCAAAAAATATATCTTCAGGTTTCGTAATTAAATTTTAACTAATTACTAGAGAGCGGAATTTTAGGCCCTAAAAAGTGGCATTTAGGCGCCTAAAATAGACTCTTAAACTCCTTTATTTAGGTTCTATAGAATAAAAAATAGGCTTTTTTTTGTTAAATAATGTTACTAATATAAGTGATTTTCATTCGCCAACCACATTTCCATAGTTTGCTTCACAGTAGATGATCAACACCTATTGTAGCGAGTTTGTGTTAAATTGCCGACAGACAAAGAAAGATATAATAATAATAATAATAATAATAATAATAATAATAATAACTTGTCGCGCAGTAAATCTACTGACATGAGCCTGTCGCATTTAAGCACACTTAAATGCCATTTACCTGGGACAGGATCTAACTCACAACCTCGGGCACAGAAGACCAGCGCTATACCGACTACGCCACCCAGGCCGACTGAAAGTTGGAATTTTAGGATTGAAAGATTGTAAGAATGAGAAGGGGTGGCCCGGAGGTACTTCTCTATTGTGTTGTTCACTGCTAGGAAGGAGTTATTTGTCTTTGAATGTGAACGGTACGGGATGTTAAGAAAAACAGTAAATAGTTACGAAAAAGATGTAAAAATTTAAAAAACTTAAAAATAGGCACTAACGTCGAAATAGGCATTTTAGGCACTATAAACTATTTATACCTATATTTGAATGAAAAATGTAATTATTAAATCTCAAGCCTGTATGTATCAAGGAAAAAAAAAAAAAAAAGGTTTTTGCCTAAATTCCGCTCTATACTAAATTACACTAACAAGGGAAGTACCCCAGCTCGAACGGCTAAAAGCGACTGGAAACGCGTTTAAAATATAATGTTGTACCTGTTCGAATAGCTATCAATGCCATTCATCTGTAAAACTACGTGTGCGGCCGCTAACGCCATCTGAAAGTTAACGTACTAGCCTCTCTACGTCGTAGCTGTACAGACAGTACGAGCGAGACCATTGCGGTGTTCAGTAGTGAAGTGCACGTACTAACGGCAGACATGAGTAGGCTGAAGTCAATTAATCCTGTGAACATTGTTTACCTGCTGCGCGAAAAGGTACGTCGAACTTACATACCGGATAATGAGGATGTAATTGGAGTGAGGATGAGCCGTTTACATGCATGTTACGTGACGTTATAATGCAAAAATACTACCGGGAATTATCAGAAGTAGATACCGACATACTGGATAGGAATAGTGATTGTGAGTCTGATGGCGGAGAAGAAACAGCACATGGGTATGAGAGTTCCGACAGTTCTGGAACGTCCTCTCCAGCAAATAAAGGAACTGCAAGTCAAAGTGAATACTTATTTTCACTCCAATAATGTGACCTCCGCGATCTCCAGGTTTCAATCCGGCCGACTTTTGGTTGTGGGGTTACCTTAAATAACGAGTTTTCCTGACACATCCAACACCCCTACTGCAACTGAAAGACGCCATCTCGCAAGAAATTGCCAATATTCCAAGACATTACTCCAAAATGCTGTACATTGTGTCGCAGAAAGAAAGTTGTACGTTGAACTAGAGAATGGCGAACATCTTCCCAATGTTTTGTAAACCCCGTTGTTTGTCCAACACTGTGATGTTTTTGTTTTTTCCCCTATCTCATATTATAATATTTATAGCGGTTTAATGCTTGAACTGACTTTTGAAATACCCTATACTCGCTATATTATTTAAAGCAAATGTAGAGTAGCTTCTTGCCACATAATACCTCATTTATATATTTTGTGGATCTCCTTGTCATAACTGTCTGTTACACGGTGTGGTTTCTTCAGCGATTTGTGCTTCTCTAGTCATTAGATTCGTTGTTCTTCAGTCATTGATTGCACACGACTGCGCAGTTTTACAGATAAATAACCTTGGTGGGTGGTAGAACAAGCACAGCTCTGTATTTTAAACGCATTTACACTCGGTTTTAGCCGTTCGAGGTGGGGTACTTCCCTTGTAAGAAAAGCAAAAAGAAGTCACATTTAAACAAGGGGGTTAAGCCCTTTTATCTAAACAACGTCGATATGATACGGTTGGTAGCACTGAATCTCAAAACAATAAAACAAACTCGACTTTGATACTGCATCAAATCCTGTTTTGTTTTGATCAATAAAATTACCTTCAATTACATAATGCCTTAATGAATTAATTAGATTAATATTACTTTTTTGCATGTTGCAATGATTTTATTACGCTAATGTCTTATTTATTGAAATAATTTTATCAATGCTTCAGAATTCACGTGCAATCATGCTTCATCCATCCATGAATTCAAGACCTTCTCCTATTGTTTCCGTACGGCATGCCGATAGAGTCCTTATTCGCCGCTCAATTACTTCCAGTTTGGGACGGACTGACGGACTACCATGCTGACAATCGATATGAGAGAACTGACCTGCACGAAGGATTTCCTGGAACCCGCGTTCCGTGAAGTTGACCTCATACAAGTATTCATTGAACAGCTGTAAGCCGCTTGGGTTATTGACATGCATAGTTCATATCATTATTGTCATCTCTATCATTATCATTATCACCATTATTATTATTATTATTATTATTATTATTATTATTATTATTATTATTATTATTATTTGCATGGATTCAACTTGGATCCATTTAATGTGTAGTATATCTTTGAGTTTTTAACTCACTGATCTTATTTTAATAATTATTTGTCCATTTTATTTCTTGCATTTGGTCAATTGATTAATGTAGACTATTCCATTATTTCAATTATCTCATTGTACTAATTTTATAATTTTATAATTATTATTTGATCATTGATTATGTAGACCATTATATTGTTTGTATTTCATCTCATTGCCATTTTCTATCATTCATTCTCATCATCATTTGTTGTTTTGTTCTGTTTTGTATCGTGCAAAACTGTAATTGGCCTTGTGCTGTTGTTTTTGCACGTTAATATTCTAAATAAATAAATAAATAAATTATTGGTAGTGGAGCAATGGTAGTAATGGTAGCAGCAATAGCAGTAATGACACTATTAAAAATAGTAACAGTGATACTGGTAGAAATGTCATTTGTGACAGTAGTATTGAAGTGGTAGGCCTATTAGTGACTAGTAAAAATTGTAGAAGTGACGCTAGTACAAACCGAGGGGCTAGCGGCGTGGTAGAGGGCTGGCCTTGCATTCGGGAGGTCCGGGGTTCGATCCCAGGGGCCGGCAATCCCAACTGAGGTTTTTCATGGTTTCCTCAGTTATTTCCAGGCAAATGCCGGGATTGTACCTCTTGAAAGTCCGGCCATGGACGGTGATCTTTCCCTTAATCCTTTCATATGTGTGAGTGAATGATGTGTAATGTCTTAAATATTTGTGTTGTATCGGAGGTGGCCCTGACATTGAGCTGATCCCTCGTCCGGGGAGGCCCTCCATGTCCTTGTGTGGTCAAAAAAGTATGTATGTGATCCATAGTAATTCCCCTCCCGACAGGTCGCGGCCCTGTAAGGCCCGTGTGGCGTGGGTCGTGTAAATGAACCTAAAAGGGAGAGGTTAAACTGAGAAGAAGAAGAAGAAGAAGAAGAAGAAGAAGAAGAAGAAGAAGAAGGCGCTAGTACAAGTGGTAGCAATGGACACTAATAGAAGTACTAGTACTAACAGAATAGTAGAATAATTGGTAACAATAACACTTCAGTAGTGACGCTACAAGTCATAATGTGACTATGGTCCGTCCCAGAAATCTCTAGAGTAGAAAGACGAAACAATTTTTATTGGGTTATTTTACGACGCTGTATCAACATCTAGGTTATTTAGCGTCTGAATGAAATGCAGGTGATAATGCCGGTGAAATGAGTCCGGGGTCCAGCACCGAAAGTTACCCAGCATTTGCTCGTATTGGGTCGAGGGAAAACCCCGGAAAAAACCTCAACCAGGTAATTTGGCCCGACCGGGATTCGAACCCGGGCCACCTGGTTTCGCGACCAGACGCGCTGACCGTTACTCGACCGTTACTCCACAGGTGTGGACAAGACGAAACAAGACTTCTGCTCAAGCGATATGTGGGAGGGCTAGGGCCAATGGTCGCTCTGGGGCAGGTGTTGGTTGAACGAAGCTAGCAATCGCCTGCAGGGATTGGATCATTTCTATCTCAACTCTACTCTATCTTCTACCACGAGCATCTTACCCCTTAGGGCCACGAGCTGATGCTGCCCGCAATACACTCCGGAACAGATAGACTCCGCCCCCACATACGTGAAGTTACTTCACAGATTCTTGGGACGGACCGTAGTAAAAATGATAGTAGTGACACTGAGTGTGGTAACAGTGGACACTAATAGAAGTGGTAGTACTGGTAGAATAGTAGAATTGATAGTAGCAACCAGCGTATTCCGAATCTCACCGGTCCGGTGGCATCAATGACGTCACGTTGCAGCGAAATAAGGAACAAAACTGCTGGAAGGATCGATGCTGTCATGGCGACTGTACAAGTTGTTTTCTGTGCTACGCTAGCAAAATTTTGCGAAATTTTCGTACTCCCATCTCGTTCAAAGAAAAGATAGCATAAACAATTTATTTCTTGAACCGGTAGTAATAACTGGTCCGTTGACATGTTCGCTCATAAGCCATTGACATATTGTTTTTATGTTGTGCTCATCACAAACAATACAGCAGAACACACCGCCATGACACAACAGTGCACGATGTTATTCGTCTGCTAATTCCCGCCCTATACAAGAACCAATCAGATTCACTGATGGCGGCTGATGGAGACTGCCACCACCTCTGCAAGTTGATGGCACCGGTGCGACACCGGTGGAGCATCAATGACGTCATCGGTGGAATTCGGAACACCGTGATGCCATCGGATTGCTCACCGGTGAGATTCGGAATACGCTCAACACCAATGATAGCATTAGTAGTAGTTGCAGCACTGGCAGTAGTCACGCTCGTTTAAAATGGCAATAGTGGCAATAATGAAGTGGTAATTATCGCACTATAGAAGTGGTAGTAATGGAAATAAAAATGTGGTAGTAGTAATAGTAATAGTGACAAAAGTGGCAGTAATGACAGCAGCAGTAGCAGTGACACTAGTAAAAGTAGTAGTCGTCAAATATGATGTGGTAATAGCGACAGAAGTTGCAGTGATCGTTACAGAAGTGGTAATGGCAGTATTGACACTATTGAATGGCTATAATGTTACTAGTAGAGGTGGTAGTATGTTAGTAACAGTGGCAGTAGTGGCAGCAGACGCTAGTAGAAGTGGTAGTAGTGAAATAAGATATGGTAGTAGTAACAGAAGTTGCAGTGATAGTTGCAGAAGACAGTGATAATTCAATTCAATTCAATTCAATTTTTTAAGCCATTAAACATACAGTGATAGGCTTCGTCACAAAAAGCATACATTTGAAAATACACATATAATTGAAAACAGTAATTAGAATGAAAACACAAAACATTTTGAAACTCTAAAATTAATGAAAATACTTCACTTTATGTAATAATTGTAACTAATCTAAATAACTTTATTTATTAAAAAAACAATTTCGTGTGAATTTATGTGAAGAAACTCATCTACAGAGTAGAAAGGATTAATTAAAAGCCAATTATAAAATCTAGCTTTGAAACTATTGGTTGGTAACTTATAATATTGACTGGGAAGCTTATTATATAATTTCATCCCCATGACAGAAAAATTTGTACTAGTTTTATGTAATCTACAGTATGGAATATTAATTTGTTCACTATTTCTAATTTCATGATCATGTATATTGGCTATTAATGAGTAATTGTCTATATTTTGTCGAGTGTAAAGGACTAGGTCGTGTATGTATAAATTTATGACAGTTAATATCTGTGATTGTTTGAAAAGAGGTCGACAATGTTCAAAAGATAGTTTGATTGACATAGAATTCTAATGGCTTTCTTTTTTTTTTTTTTTTTTTTTTTTTTTTTTTTTTTTTTTTTTTTTTTTTTTACAAAATCAAGACACTCCCAATTTTGCTACCATTTCCCCAGAAAATTAAGGCATACCTAATTATCGACTGAAAGAACGAAAAGTAGGCACATCTTAAATAATTTTGAGAAACACAAGTCACTAATTTCTTTAATAACTATATAACTCTTGATAATTTTGTGCATATATATTCGATTTTTTTTTAGTCGGTTATTTAACGACGCTGTATCAACTACTAGGTTATTTAGCGTCGATGAGAATGGTGATAGCGAGATGATATTTGGCGAGATGAGGCCGAGGATTCGCCATAGATTACCTTGCATTCACATTACGGTTGGGAAAAACCTCGGAAAAAACCTAACCAGGTAATCAGCCCAAGCGGGGATCGAACCCGCTCCCGAACGCAACTTCAGACCGGCAAGCAAGCGCCTTAACCGACTGAGCCACGCCGGTGGCTTATATATTCGATATGTTTTTCCCATGTTAAACTGGGGTCTATAAAAAGTCCTAGAAATCTGGTATAGTTTTGTATGTTGATCTTTTTTATTACATGATTTAGGGTAAACGTTATGTTGATAGTCTTTTCTTGATTAAGCAAAAAACCATTAGATTCAAACCATAAAGCCATCTGTGATAGAATATCACTTGCTAGAGCATGTAATTCATTCAGAGTAGAGCTAGAACATAAGAATGTAGTGTCATCATCATACATAATTGTTATAGCTTTAATGAATTTAGGAAGGTCATTTATTGCTACTAAGAATAGCAGTGGACCAATTATTGAGCCTTGTGGAATACCATAATGTATACTGGAGAGACTTGACCAATTTTCACCTATTGAGACTAATTGCCTTCTGCCATGAAGATAGGTTCTAAAAATATTTAGTGTATTCCCTCGAATACCATAAAATTCTAATTTTGATAAAATTAAGTTGTGATCAACGCAATCGAACGCTTTGGAGAGATCACAAAACACAATGGCAATATTGACACTACTAAATGGCTGTAATGATACTAGTAGAGGTGGTAGTATATTAGTAACAGTGGCAGTAGTGGCAGCAGACACTAGTAGAAGTGATAGTAGTGAAATAAGATGTGGTAGTAGTGACAGAAGTTGCAGTGATAGTTGCAGAAGTGATAATGGCAATATTGACACTACTAACTGGCTGTAATGATACTAGTAGAGGTGGTAGTATATTAGTAACAGTAGCAGTAGTGATAGCAGACACTAGTAGAAGTGATAGTAGTGACAGTAATGACAGCAGTGGTAGTAGTGAGGCTAGTATAAATAGAAGTAGTAATAATAGCAGCAGTGGAATTACTATTATCGGATTAGAGAAACTCGGTGCTGTGGATGGACACTCAGTAACTTTAGAGCTACGAATATTCGATTTCTCCTCACACATGGACTTGCGTTCAGTCGAACACATGTTACCTAATTACGTGTCTTCTTGGACCAATTATTTCTTTCATTTCTTCTGAATTCTCTGCCTCTACCTCGCCTAATTTTTTTAGTCGATTATATTACTTTTCGAATTCCCTAATTTTTTTTTCCTTCTTCAATTTCTTTCCAATCTTCATCTTTGTTCCTTTCTCTGTTCCTTCTTTCTATCTCTATTGCACATTAGTTTCTCTTTCTCACACACTCCTCGTCATCGGCGACGCGACCGTGCCAAGATCACATTCGGACTCACCTGGGTAAGAGAGCCAACAAGGTCGGTGGTACAAGACGACGTGAGCTGGGGCAGGTAGGGGAAGATGACCTCATTCTCTGGCCAAGGATCATACTGAGATATAGGTATACATGTTTTGTATGTAAACTATATTGTATGTATGTACGTATGTACGTACGCACGCACGCATGCATGCATGCATGTACTTTTTTAGTTGGTTATTTAACGACACTGTATCAACTACTAGGTTATTTAGCGTCGATGAGGTTGGTGATAGCGAGATGTTATTTGGCGAAATGAGGCCGAATATTCGCCATAGATTACCTGACATTCACCTTACGATTGGAGAAAACCTCGAAAAAAAAAAACCAACCAGGTAACCAGCCCAAGCGGGGATCTAACCCGCGCCCGAGAGCAACTTCAGACCGGAAGGCAAGCGCCTTAACCGACTGAGCCACGCCGGAGGCTTGTATGTATGTTTGTATTTATGTATGTATGTAGAATGATTCACGAGGGTTTACCGCCACTTATGGAGTCTATTTTCGAAGACATTCTGAACGAAAATGTCATATAAACATTTGTTCTAATCTCAATATTTTCAAAATCAATTTGAAGTTGTTAGTAAAATACCTTTTTTATTTAGTCTTAAGGATAAAAATATTACAAATAGAGAATGAACTATTCAGAAGTATCATTTCTTTAATTGGCTAGTGTTCTGAAGCTAAAAGTGTGTTGTTAATTGCTTTGTACAGATTTTGTTTTTCAATTTTTAACTAAAAATTACATCATTCTTACGCACTTAGAAAAATTGTTACGAATCATACGACTTTAGGAACTTGATTCTTTACAGTTTAATTATGCGTCCTATTGTACAGTCTTACAGAATTGACAAGAATGCCGTGATTTGTAACAATTGTTGTGATAAATGTGTAAGAAAAATGTAATGTCGTAGTTAAAAAAAAAAAGAATCACAGAAGACAAACTCGTCCTGGCAAAATAGTATAGGCGATCTAGTGCGTGTAAGTGATTAATTATAAAATGCGTGCTAAGCCATAAGGACTATATGAATGCTTATATTACATATCGTAGTTGATCCTGCAATAACTCCTGTATGCAAAATATAAAATTGTTCAGTAGGAAGGAAAACACATTTATTCATTCTATGGCAGTGGTACATAGGAGACTGTGAATTCTTACATTTTCGAAAGAAAGAAATATAATTAGCAATTACATATAGGAGATTTTATTACTTGCTGTATCACTATTTAAGTTATTTAATACACCAAAAATCTGAAAATCGATAAATATGTCACATAGGATTTATTGCAGGAACGACGTCGATATTTCACTTAATTTGAACTATTTAATATAATAGTATACCGCATTAGTTTTGTACATCCCTAAGCGGAAGAGAAGCCAAATTCATGTGATGTAAACACATTCGAAATATTGTGGGAAGAAGTGAACTGGATCATATTTACCTCCCCTCCCTTATGCCCGCGTCTAGATTGGAAGAACAATATAAGCACAAAAAAAGATAGAAAGAGGAGTTGTAATGTGTAAGATAAGTACCGATCATGGTGCCGACAATTAGAGCCACCCCTCTGAAGAGTCCCACCCATCTCTTGAGGTGAAGCTGTAATGTGTAAGATAAGTACCGATCATGGTGCCGACAATTAGAGCCACGCCACTGAAGATAGACAGAGGAGCTGTAATGTGTAAGATAAGTACCGATCATGGTGCTGACGATTAGAACCACCCCACTGAAGAGTCCCACCCGTCTCTTGATGTGAAGCTGTAATGTGTAAGATAAGTACCGATCATGGTGCTGACGATTAGAACCACCCCACTGAAGAGTCCCACCCGTCTCTTGATGTGAAGCTGTAATGTGTAAGATAAGTACCGATCATGGTGCCGACAATTAGAGCCACCCCACTGAAGATAGAAAGAGGAGTTGTAATGTTTAAGATAAGTACCGATCATGGTGCCGACAATTAGAGCCACCCCACTGAAGATAGAAAGAGAAGCTGTAATGTGTAAGATAAGTACCGATCATGGTGCCGACGATTAGAGCCATCCCACTCAAGATAGAAAGAGGAGTTGTAATGTGTAAGATAAGTACCGATCATGGTGCCGACGATTAGAGCCACCCCACTGAAGATAGAAAGAGGAGTTGTAATGTGTAAGATAAGTACCGATCATGGTGCCGACGATTAGAGCCATCCCACTCAAGATAGAAAGAGAAGCTGTAATGTGTAAGATAAGTACCGATCATGGTGCCGACGATTAGAGCCACCCCACTGAAGAGTCCCACCCGTCTCTTGAGGTGAAGAGCGTCGTCCTCAACTGCGTCCGCCCCCTCCAGCTTGTCTCCCCCTGGGACGGCCACTTCGGACAGCGCTGCATCCGCCTCCTCGCCTGCTGCGCCGCCGACGGCGTGCCCGTTGCCATTGGCGATGCCCCCGCGCCAGTGGGCTCCTGCGTCTTTGTTGTTGGATACATTATTTTCTGAAACAACAAAACGTCACACAAATTTATTAATTCCTTACTTCTATTTACTTACAATTCATTCAAGTACTAAAAATTGAGCAAATATATAAACATACATTACTAACTGCAAATTAAGCTTTCAGGTATAACTCCCTGTAAAGTTAATTTGAATAATTTCGAGGGAAAAATTGTTCCGGGGCCGGGTATCGAACCCGGGACCTTTGGTTAAACGTACCAACGCTCTCCCACTGAGCTACCCGAGAACTCTACCCGACACCGATCCAATTTTCCTCTCTATATCCACAGACCTCAAAGTGGGCTGACAACAGTCAAGCAACCAACATTTGAGTGCACACTAACACTTCGATACCCGGCCCCGGAACAATTTTTCCCTCGAAATTATTCAAATTAACTTTACAGGGAGTTATTCCTGAAAGCTTAATTTGCATAATACGCGTCACTGTTCGTTAACAGAAAACCACAATTTAAAGTCACACAGAGTTAGTGTGCACTCAATGTTGGTTGCTTGACTGTTGTCAGCCCAATTTGAGGTCTGTGGATATAGAGGGAAAAAAATTGGATCGGTGTCGGGTAGAGTTCCCGGGTAGCTCAGTGGGAGAGCGTTGGTACGTTTAACCAAAGGTCCCGGGTTCGATACCCGGCCCCGGAACAATTTTTCCCTCGAAATTATTCATACATTACTAACTTATTTTCACAAAAATCAAATGAATTTTATAGTTGAAAAACATATACATAACACCAGAAGAAATGTCTCAACTCTTTTGGCAGAACCTAAATGCCACACTACAGCTGAATTAAGACACAGTAGGAATTATGGACCAAGACTATACAATTCAGTATTGAAAAATAATCCAGACCTAAGCAATTTACACATTCTTAAGTTTAAAAATAAAGTGAAAATGTTTGTATGATATTTGATCAATTTTATTATAATTTTTTTAAGTGTTACTAGCATTATATGGTACTAATTTTTATTGTATTTATCTGATGCATGTACCCTATAAGATAAAACATTGTACCAGGTGGCCCGGGTTCGAATCCCGGTAGGGACAAGTTACCTGGTTGAGGTTTTTTCCGGGATTTTCCATCAACCCAATACGAGCAAATGCTGGGTAACTTTCGGTGCTGGACCCCGGACTCATTTCACCGGCATTATCACCTTCATTTCACTCAGACGCTAAATAACCTAGATGTTGATACAGCGTCGTAAAATAACCCAATAAAATAAAAAAATAAAACATTGTAATAAATATAAATAGATTATTTTCTTAATTAATGACAGTGCATATCTCCACAAAATGATTCCTTAGCATCGCCACAGATACACTTGATTGTACTTGTCACTATATCTTGTCACTAGAAAGTTATTGAAATCTATATTTTCCCCGCCATTCATAAAATATTTTGATATGATACCTCTTGCACAAAAGGAGAGATCTATAACAAACTCGATTAATATATTTCAGTATTATTTGTATTTATCCTGGTAATAATGAACAATTTGACTCGTAGACATTTTGTTTTTACAGCATTAACTTCCCATGATTGTACGAGAAGATTCGAAGAGAAAGGCAGTTACGTAGACTTTCGGCTCCCCCCTACTACCATTAATGCACAACACAATGTCAATATGGCGGTTGCTGTCGTCTGCGATACAACGAACTTTTCTGTTGATTTTCGAGTTTGGCATTTTTTCCGGTTATTAGGCTATATGCTTATTTAAGTTGTGTTAACTCTCGCTAGTGGTTTTATATTTCATTTTATCCGTCTTAGTATTTATTTTATTATTGTAAATTAATTTGTTTTATCACTATTATTATTATCATTATTATTATTATTATTATTATTATTATTATTATTAGTACCGGTATTACTATTAATGAATTATTTTGTATTACAATCTTTGTATCATTTCTGTCCCGATTATTCTATTATTATTATTATTATTATTATTATTATTATTATTGTTGTTGTTATTATTTATATCATCAGCATTATTATTTGAACCCTGCAAAAATTTATGTAGACTACTGGACAGTACCCGAGCACGAGCATATGCTCATTTCGGGTATCTATTCATATGTATTCAATTCAAATGTAAATTGTAAATAAATTTGAAATTTGAAATTCATCCATCCACTCATTCATGTCTTTATTCATTTTGCTTTTATTTATTCAAATTATCATCATCCTTGCATGTACTAGGCCTAGTGGTCCGTTACGGTCTCTTGCCAACACTTGAACGGTCTGCCCTAGGATCTCTTGCCCACAGGATGGTAATTTAAAATTTGGCGTGGAATTCTAGAACGAGGCATTCTGATGACATGTGATCTCCAGTTTTGTCTGTATTTCTGTAGGTATTCCGTAATCGGTTCAATCAGCAGTTCTTTCATGATGTCAAAATTTCTAATATGATCCATTCTCGTGTATCCCGGTGTACGACGCATAAATCTCATTCCTGCCGCCGTTAATCTCTGTGAATCAATATTACGAATCGTCCAAGCTTCACTACCAAAACAGGGTATAGGTCTGGCCAATGTTTTATAAATTCTGGTGCGCGTGTGTTTTTGTACAGGGACATCATTTTATTTTTACTAACATTTTTAATATTAATCTGTCTATACCTTTAGAGAACCGGAAACACCGCTTGCTCCCCCCTCCAAGACTGGAGTTCGATGATACTGGCGTAAAACACAAATCACTCTACTAGGTATAGGAAGGAAGAAAAGTAGTTCATCCATTTACGTAAACTAGGTAATATCGCGATTTTGAGTTTGATAATTTTCATTAGGTTTTTCTTTAATCAAAGTACAGTACTGTATTAAGAATAAGTGTTTTTACTCACGAAGTGAGTTATCCATGCGAACGTATTCATTATGCAGTGTATATTATACTGTCTACAGCACATTAGCGTACAATATAGAGAAAGAAGTTAAATTGAAATATAATCATAATATGAATATTTAAACACAATTTTGAAAATGGTGGCCGTTCATTTCGATACAGGCTTCAGTTCTTTTGTGCATATTATCGCACTATAGACTATTGCATCTAATTCCAATTGCCAGTTTCGTCCTTCGTACTAGTAACGCATGTTGAAATAATTCTGTACCTACTCTACGTACTGTAAATTCAATCTTCACTTCTGCCCGACCCGAAAATATAAAATTACTCAGACATGCTATCTACTGTCCGTCCAAGTGATTATGCCGCAGGATTGTAGAAAGGGAGGAAATCACGTGACAGTTAATTACTTAACGAGGCCCTTTTATTTAAGTTAAATTAAACAGCTGTATAATATTACGTAAACTTCCAATTCCTAAGAGAAATTAATGTTTTCAGAAAAGAGCTAAGACAGCCCAGCTATTACAGAGGGGCGAGCAGAAGCAGGTGGGGGAAATCGGGATGCGACGTAGGCAAACGGACAGTACCTGTGCGAAAATATGATTCAATATTGAAAGCTCTTTCGTCACTGGAAAACGCGAACATATTTCTGGAAAGTACTATACTCAGTAACTCAGTACTGCTTACTATCTGCGGTCTTGGTTCTGTGTGGAGTTGGAACTTCCTTAGTAGAAGGGGTGGGGGTGAAGTACATTCAAAAACTCAGGTACAATAAAAATTGAAGTAAAAATAAAATGATGTCCCTGTACTAAGGTTGGACTGGACTTACTTCCTCCAGGCTAATAACCTGCTGGAAGGACATCTTCTTACTAAAAGTCTCTACAAAAACCAGAATACGACTGCTTGCAATAGCAACTACCCACGATTGTTATTCAAATTATAGCCTAACCACCTAAGAGTAAATTAAAAAACGAATATCAGATCTGGTCGGCAGGTTGCAGTCAAATGAAGGAAAAAAAACATCAACTAGTTGCCATTTGAGGAGGTTATTTTCAAAACGACCCTTGTCCATTCCCATAACTTTGTGGGAAATCACGAAAATCTTTTTAGATCTAAAATTTCTTGCCAGCTAGGCAAGAGACATTATTAAACCAAAGAAGTTGGGTGCATTTAGAATCAAATGGGAGCTTGAGACTCTTCGATTCCAAAGCTGGAACTAATATTTTGAGCAATCTTGCTGTGGACAAGAGTCAGTTTGATTGCAATAGTCAGTTTTAACGCAAGATTTTGGCGTTCTGAAGCCAAATCGAGACAGTTGTACGCAGAGTTACATTTAAACAATGCAGAGACAGAAAACTCATTTTCGTTATCGGGTGGACAAGAGACGTTTGAAAACGAGTTCCTCATTTCATGTAAATCGTGATATGATATCGCAGTTTAAACAAATAAAAATAAATATATGTGACAGGAATCCTTATAATTGCATGAAACGTGTATGCTGTTCGTGATGGTTATTCTGAACACTGTTGAGATTGCAAAGGTGTTTGGAACATACTCCATTAAAATTTAACAAGAGGAAGAAATCTCGTTAATTACTTCATGATTTCTTCCTCATTCTATGGAGCTGTAAGTAATCACAAATGAACTAAAATATTACTATTTTAACATACAGAGTGTAACTAAATTCAATACCCAAATTTCTAGGGATGATAGAAGAGGACAAAACAAACGTTTTTTGTTAAATGACCCTGGGTCTGAAATTAATTATTATTTAATGACAAAACCAGGAATTCTACTGTACTGTAAGGAATAAGGACTACAGTTGTAACGTTACTTATGACACTCATCTTCAAATCCATCAATATTTACATTAATCAGTAAACACGCCATGATGTCAGAGTACAATGTTTTTATATGTGTACGTTATTGTTCATAGAGAGTAGAGAGGGAGTATTGTTATTGTCAGTTGATTGTAGAATGAAAACACAGCCTATTTTGTGTAACTTCCTAAATTTAATCAATAAGGATGATTAATGTTCTCTCTTGAAGGGTATACACCATTTTAAAATAATTTAATACACAAACACAACTATTACATGAAATGCTCAATAAGTTTTTGTAGCTTTATTCTCTTCAGCTCTAATCAACAATAACAACAATCCAGGTTGCCAGGCGACGATAGAAAACAAAAGATGCCAAAACGAATGAAGTGTATAAACTCTTTCATATTTAACTATAAAAATACAGGGGTGCCATTTGAAATTTCAAAGTGGGGGTGGCTGGAGAGTGGAGGGGGTGAAATCTAAAATGCAATTAAGCCTGATTTCAGACCTTCCCATCAATATCTAAATTGACGGTTTTTTTTTTTGTTTAAATTTAATTCAATTTAGTTATTTAGATTGGGAAATTTTGAAATGAAAGCCCTGTATATTATATTCCGAAGTGACATAGTGTTAGAAATTGTGTAATCAATATGTATAAAAATTATATACCGTATATACCGTATTTTTACCGTATTTATATGGATTGTCACCTGGAATGGAATGAACAAGTGAATCACACTTCCAAAAAAATATTTTCCATTATTCACTCATTAAAGCGACTGAAGAACTTTCTTCCTGATAAATTAAAATTAATCCTTGTACAAATACTCGTGATGCCACACTTTGACTACTGCAATATTATATTAAGTAACCTAAATGCAAATTTGAGCAGCAGGCTACAACGTGTGCATAATGCGTGCGTCCGTTATATTTGCAATATTCGTAAGTATGATCATGTTTCCCCGTCTTTCCAAACTCTGTCTTGGCTAAGGCTAAGCGATCGACGAGCCCTGCATTCTCTTGTTCTCTTATTTCAAATTCTGCGCACCGCTACCCCAATATATTTGGCTTCTCGTTTTCAAAATTTATCCGCATATCATCAGCTAAGTACAAGATCTCATTATAACAATTTACTCATTATACCCTACCACAAGACATCTTTATATTCTTCATCCTATACAGTTTCAGTTGCTAGAAATTGGAACTCGCTTCCGAGTGATATAAGGGGTTGTTGGACAATAGCTTCATTTAGGTCAAAATTACATAAATTCTTACTTAACAGATGAATTGCTGATTAATATTTGTTACTTATAATGAAACTAACATCTGTCCATTCTTATTATTATTATCTTTAATTTCTCTAAATAGATTTACAAAACCTCTAATGGCAATTACATTAATATTCTCATTATAGAAATAGAAATATATATATTCTCCCTGTAACATAGTCCTAGTAAGCTTATATTAAATTAATTTTCATCATTTTACTAGCTATCTCAAATATTAAATTAATTATAATTCATTGAATTAAATTAGCTCATAAATTAAGTTACTACTTTACCTTATAGATTTATCTAAATTTAAATAAATGTGTAGTGAAGATTATTGCTGGAGAACCTTTTAAGTGTAGTGAAAATATTTGTAATTTAAATTTATTTATTGTATTGATTAAGGCTGGTTGAGTGGAAGAGAAGGCCTTATGGCCTTAACTCTGCCAGCGAAAATAAAACATTATTATTATTATTATTATTATTATTATTATTATTATTATTATTGCAACTTACACCCAGAGAAGCATAAATACAGTAGAATATTATGCCTATGAGAAATTTGACGGATATCGCTATTACCAAAAAAAAAAAAACAGGGTCATAACGTTCTTTTTCAGGTGAGAATGAAGCTCTGTAAGCAGCGAGGGACGTGTAAAGCTGCATATATCACTTCGCAAATATTTCTGCTCAAGGGGCATCTGGCAAATGTTGGAACCCCGATACTGGACATAAATGTCTCACTTTGCTCTTTAATAGAGTTGTGTATAAACCTACGCGAGAATTAGGAAGTTCCGTTTCAACCGTTGAGTATTTAAAGAGCAAATCACATGATGCAATTTAGTGCGTTTCCAAGGTGATCTATAGTTAGTAGGCGCGTGCGCAAACAGGATCCTTCCAGCTGCTGGAAATGTGTACGCTGAGGTTCCAACGAGAAGCCAAGTCAATACATTTCATCGCCGTTGTCACGTAGGCTACAGTGAAACAAACACTCGCCATAGCACCAGTCAACAAGAAACTTTTGCAGTCATACCAATTTAAATAACACTAATTTAAAATACAGCTTTCCAAGGCGCTAAAAAGACGAGACTTAAATGTACAAGACAACACGATAAGGTATTCAGATTTCCATTTCGTGTTCTCAGTAAAGTTAACAAAATGGCGATTTATCAAAAAGAATTTTAATATTCTTCTATAACATTACGAACAGGACTTTTATAGGTTAGGTTTCGAGTTCGTTGCAATACAATACTACGAATCTTTCACAATATTACGTCGAAAGCCCTCTTACAAATTTGTGCACTGACAATTGTAACAAATAACCTAAAAAATTAACTGTCACTACAAAATGAAAGACTAAAGTAGCAGGGGTTGACAGTCGGATTAGTGTTACTGTGATATTAAGATTTTTTTAAGAAATTGGTTCTTCTATGATCATTATTGAAAGTAAAATACTTATATTTAATGCAGTTTGTGTCGTATTATTAATGATTATTTTTCCCATATTTATTTTTATTTAAGACCATATTATATTTATACAAGAATTAGCAATGAAATTACTGTGTTTAATCTGAATTATTCTGTTGTTAAGCGAGTGAAGTCAGAATAGTGTTATATAACTCATTGCGGTTGCTAAGTAAGATTAGATTTTAGATTAGATTTATTTATTTAACCTGGTAGAGATAAGGCCGTCAGGCCTTCTCTGCCCCTCTACCAGGGGATTACAACTATAACATGAACAATAAGATTACAATTAATATTAAATTTACAATTACAATTACAATAAAAATTAAAGTGCGACAAGAATACCTGATTAATGAAAGCTAGACATTTTATCATAGAAGTTAAGAACAAAGAATATTTTTGTATTTACTAAATTACAAATTAAACCTAGAATAACAAAATTCTATAGTGATGAAATTACCGGATATTGACATATTTTGTGGTAGATTAAAAGAACTATTTACAAGAAACCATGTCTGAACGAGTCTCAATTACTGACCAAGTGCCTAGTAAGTTTGCGTTTGAATTGAATTTTATTTCGACAGTCCCTGATGCTAGCAGGTAACGAATTCCAGAGTCTTGGCAGGGCTATTGTGAAAGAGGATGAGTATGAGAAGGTGCGATGGGATGGTATTGTTAGTATTGTTTCATGGCGAGAGCGTGTGTTCAGATTGTGGTGGGAAGAAAGGTAAGTGAAGCGAGACGACAGGTACGAAGGAATAGAAGAGTTCAAGATTTCGAAGAGAAAGAGAAGTGAATGTAAATTTCTTTTCTTATCTAGTTTAAGCCAACCTATTGCTTCCAGGGATGGGGTAATATGATCATATTTACGAACATTGCTTACAAAACGTACACACAAATTATGAGCACGTTGAAGTTTCATTTTGTTGCCGCTGGAAAGGTCAGTCAGTAAAATGTCAGCATAGTCAAAATAGGGAAATACAAGGGTCTGCACAAGGGACTTTTTTAAGCAAGAGGGAAGATGAACATTTATCCTTTTTAGCACATGAATAATAGAATATACTTTTCTGCAAGCTATGTCAGACGTTGAAACTTCCGTTACATACCCATATCACTCTCGACCATAACGTTTCACGTTAAATAATTTCAGATTTAGCTTAAAATGATCCGTTCTTACGAACTGGTTAAGACTTCAATTTGTCATTAACGAAGACGAGCCAGATGTCACACCTTAACGCTTTATTTTGAGATCGTTTTGCATATAGTATAGGTTTTATTACCGTTTGCTTACCGTTTTTAACTTATCGCGAGCTATTCTCCAGTTCAGAAAATCGTTTTCTGTGAGGTCCGTTACATGTAGGATATATCCGCTACTAAGCAATTGACAGTTGAAGTTGGCGTAGCGTTGGATCTTATACATTTTCGTGTCTTGGCACTTCCTTACGAAGCATGTAGACGTATTTAAATCAAAAACTCAAACTTATATTCGCGTTTTTCTGTCTTGTAATAAAACCAGAGTCATATAAAATCATCTATGAATTAATGTGATTATTAAATATAGTATGGTTAAAGTAAGCAATGATTTTCTGACCCAAGCAATTATAATTTATTATTCACATGTCTCAACTCTTTAGAACATAGCAATTTTACGTCTGTTTAGAGTTCCTGCACATAACATTATTGTTAATAGTGTTAATATTGGTAGTAATAGTAGCAGTAGTAACAGTGGAGGGAAATGTGAGGAACATTCTGATTGGTTACAGCAACAAACCATTACCTAACTCAAACACACACATTAATCTATTATCGTCAGTCTCAATCAGAGATCTGCACATCGGCCCAGCCCACGGGCTGCTTCTGCACTGCACCGCATTGGGCTTCACAGTCTCGCACGGAATAAGCCCGTGATGTCACAGCAAGGGCCGGGCCGCTTGCGGAAGGGTTTTATGTGGTGGGCTGGTATCAAAGCATCCAACACAAGTCTCCTCTTCTAGCAGTTACTTATTAATTGAGTTTGCGCTGGCTTGTGCATGCGGGTGCGGTTCGATCAATGATCAGCTACTGTATCGAGCGTTTTGTTTTATTTCTTGATTTGTTTTTCAAGATGAGTCCAAATAATGGTGCATCGCAAAGAAAATACAGTCTCTGTGATGAAGGTTTTCCGGGCTGAGATGCGTGGTCTACTGTAGACTGGTAGATCACGGCATCTCAGTCCGGAAAACCTTCACATCACAGACACCAACCCTGAAAGCATACATTCTAAAATACATTCTCTCTAGAGAAAACGTAGTGAAGGAGTAAATCGCTGCTAGAGAATTTAAAACAACAGAGTCGGTTGGAAATTAAAAAGTACCAAAGGGACAGATTTAAATCTGTGTTCGACAGCAGTGGGAAATAATTTAATTTTATACTAGTGACTTGTGCAGCAAATGCTGCTGCAAACTAAGTTCGTTAGACGTTCAAATAAAAATTTTTCACACTTATTTTCCATGAAGAATACTTGTCTTTTTGATAGTTATTTACTTCCATGATAATGAAACATACTCTCTCTGAATGGTTTTTTTTTAGACCAAATACTTTTTCTTGAAGCTATCCAACTTCAGTTTTTGAGTTTCAACGCGAAAACACAAGTATCAATGTCAGGACGATAGCAGTAGCTATTTCAGGTCATTGTGGATTGCAGGCAAAAGTTAAAAAAATGTCAGGTTTGCTAAGCTTTCGAACAATAGCATTTTCGTATAGCTGCTGCATGTATAACTTGAAATGTAGAGCGTAAAATCATTTTATCCTACTAAGAGATCTTGCTGAAATGATCTGGAGACTACAAAATTTTCTAGGCCTCTTATTTTATCAGTAAGTAATACCTTTTTATCCTTCTTTAGGAACTGTAATTTTTGCGCTCTCTCGAGCCAATACTGAAGACAATGACACTATAAATATCTACACTATACCGCCATTATGTATATGAAAAAGATCCAACCCCACTGGGTTAATAAGTATAAAAATATTTGATTTTTAATAACAATATTATTATCTTACTTAAGTTTTGTAGTTATATATATATATATATATATATATATATATATATATATATATATATCAGTCCTCAGTAAATTATAGAAATGAAGATCTAAATTAAGATATTCTCTAATTTACTTACATAACCTCAAAACGTTTAACTTTCATGTCATCAATATAGCATCAATATTATGTACAATTAATGAAAAATAGATGCATCATGATATTAACTATAATAATATTTAATTTCTAATGGTAATAATGTAATCAAACCACCTCAAATTTCGTAGATTTGAATATCCAATACACAGCTGTACTCAGAAAATTATACACTGCAGAATCAGTTTTTAATAACAAACTGAATTGAGCTCTAAATATGTCTGCAATCCTGCAGGTCATGGCCTTCGTGTAATAGCCTATTGTTTATTGTAGTGTGTTTTTTGTTCTGAAATTCAATCAAGTCGGCCGTGATTCAATAACATTAGTTCTCAAAACTGACAACAGATGGATTTTGGAAAATAGGAAAATTATGTAGGAAAATTGACATTTCTCTGAAAACTACTACTTTTCCGAAAAACTTTGGGTTCCAAGCTTCAAAATGAGGGGCCATTTATTAAAATTCGTTCAGCCGTTTTCCCGTAATTTCCATTACCAGTTCAAATTATATATATAGATGTTGCCTCGTATGCTGGGAACTCTATGCTCAGGCCACACGCCAAGCGAAAGCACAACCAATGCGCGCAAGAAGAAAAACAGTAGAATGCAACCAACTGGTGGATTGATGTCAGTACAGTGCTGAGTAGTGGGGTGGGTTACGGTGGGCTTCGAAGCCCAGTGCGATGAGCTAGAAAGCGGCCGCGTCAGGCAATGTTGGTTTTGGGTGGGCTGGGCTGCTGACGCGCGCGTACTGGCAGTACTGAACGGTGGGCTACCGCGAATTACTCTGGTCTCAATAACAGTACAATGAAATTCTTGTCTTATTGGACAGATCTTTGACTCAGTCGTATCATTATTAAAGTATGCTATGGTTACTATGGTAACGCAAATCTTTCCTTCAGAAAAATACTGAAGGCCAAGATTATTGTCATATGTTTCGATCCTAATAATAATAATAATAATAATAATAATAATAATAATAATAATAATAATAATAATAATAATAATATAAAGAGGCACTACATAAACCTTATCGACTAAAACATAGATTTTTAAACATGAAGCACTGGGTGTTCATTTCAAAGTGTGTCATGACGTCACTGTTGTTGGGTCACCGATTTGAAGCGAGTTTCAGCTTATATGTTAGAGAAGTTACCTATTATTTAAGGCGTTCTTCAATCTTTACTTGAGAACGTGTACGGTATAACTTGAACGTCGTAGCAACAGATGGCGGTCTGTACGGTCTGTGTGCTACTATAACCTCTTTCGAACTGTGTTTTGCGCCGGCAAATCGTACGCAGGGTATTTGTTATCATCGGTTGCGTACGGTAACATTCCACAACAGAAATCAAATGCTCCGTGTCCATGTTGACCGTCGAAGTTAATGTCAACAAATACGTAAGTAATCGTCTTAACCCTCTCCCCATATCCCGACAGTACGTATTTCCAAACAGTTCACATTCCTGCCACTACCGGCGTTACCGTACGTATCGGTACGTACTCTTCAGAATGAACGCCGTACTTGCTAGGCAGCTTCTCTGCCTCATAAGTTATACACCTCTGCGGAAGTGTAGGAAGATTGAATTCTCTAGGCTCATCGGCTAGCCACATGATGGCATACAGCGAGCCATGACACACTTTGAACTGAACACCCAGTAGATACTCTTCATGAACTTATCATTGTCTGCGTAGCTACTTCACAGAATGTTGATGTCTGGTATTCACAGCCCAGAAAATCTAGTATGTTCGGAGGGATAAAGATGTTAGAATATAAATTGACACGCTTGACTTCTGTTTAATTAATTTACTGATATTTAATTCCTGTCAGATGTTGTGACGTAATGAACGTTAAGGAAATTAAGGAGAAATCAAATTATCACTTCTGACAACTAGCTGAATCTGCATTCACCGGTGGAAAATTCTCGACTTATTCGTCGACTTACACAGTTAGTGTCTTTCTTCCTTAAGTTTGAATAATTAAGGCCCATAAGGCCCACACCAACGCACACACATGTACACTGGGCTGCAAAAGAAATGCCGAGTCGAAGTCGCTATCGATTTGAAATATTATCGTGTTACGAGGACTTCGCTTAGACAACAATAGAAATAGAAATAATTATACAAACACATCTGAACTGGCCTGAATTTTCTAAAGAGTTTTTATTCCATGCAAAGGAGAAATGTGTAGTTAAATGTTTCAATTAGATTAAATTTTCAGTTCTGTATCTATATTTATAATAAAATTTTATATTTATATTTATAGTAAAATTTATACATTTTTTGTTAACACAATATGAAACGTAACTGGCCGTATATATCGATTCTAACAATGACAGCATCCATGGATAATAAGGAAGGCTGTGGAATACCATATAAACTGCAGTTTCACTATTTTTGTGTAGTATCCTTATTAATACGATGAAAAAGTAATGGAACTGAGAAAAATTCTCTCCGGCGCCGGGATTTGAACCCGGGTTTTCAGCTCTACGTGCTGATGCTTTATCCACTAAGCCACACCGGACACAACTCCGACGCCGGTTAGAATCGTCTCAGATTAAGCTCCAACTCTTGGGTTCCCTCTAGTGGCCGCCCTCTGCACTACGCCATAGATGTCTATGAACGCAGGACCGAAGTCCACACATGTGCTGAGGTGCACTCGATATGAGTGACTAGTTGGCCGGGATCTGACGGAATAAGTGCCGTCTTAAATCACGAAGTGATTTTCGCATATCATATATATTATTTATATTATTTATTATTGATTAATGTTGTAAAATAAAGTAAATGAATAATTTAAAATCAATTCACATTAAATAATAACGTGAACATGTTATAGAAGTCGTATTTAAACGTTTCTAAAAAATAATCTCAGGAAAGAAACTTTCCACCTCGCCATATTTGTTAAAGTCCTCGGAAAACGACATAGGCTAATTCGTATCAGCATTTCTTTTGCAGCCCAGTGTACCACAGAGCTTCTATGGTGATGAGAATGGCCTTTGTTTTATTCCAAAGCTCTCTTCATTTTCTGGTTTCATAAAAGTTAATTCTTTCTTTTTAATTCCTAGTATGCCCATATTTTATTCCTCTGAATTCATTCACATACAGTGTTAATAAACAACATCAAAGGAATATGCAGGCTTTATAATAGAGGTAATAACTTCCTCAAAAGTAAAGTTCCAAGGCCCTAACTGTCTTGGTGTAATTAAACGGATTTACTCGTATTATGCGATGATTGTGTAGTTCATAAAAACTGCTAGAACATGTAGAATTTACTACTACAACTTTTGACCTTTGTTGAAAGTCGCATGATATTGAGAATTCTAATTCTTGGCTGTTAAATTTCAGAAACATTCTAATTTTAAAACCAAAATATCTGTTACGTGGATAAAGGCCTTTCTGAGTTACGACAACAAATGTAAAACCTATAATTACACGAACTTTGATGTTTCGTAATATTCTGTATAATTCATAGTAAAGAGTCTCGATTAATCGGTCCCCCCTTTTTTCGATGGTGTTTTTTTTATTATTATTATTATTTCTTGACTTTGAAAAGGAAAACAAAGGTACGCTCTAAATTGGATGAGCAAAGAAACTTGTAACGGCACGAGATGAAGTGTATACAAGTGAATAAAAAATTTTGCTGTACTGCTACGCAAGAGTATTTCTTTCGGAGGGCAAACCAACACAAGGAAGGTGCTACCACATGCTTTCTTTGTTCACTGCATACATTACTGCCGTTGCTTCAACAGTGTCTGTCTGTGGCTCAAATACTAGCGCGATGGCCTTCCATCCAGGCGGACCGTCTTCAGTCCCTGGCCAGGTGGTGATGGAATTTGTAGTGTACAAAACAGAGGTTGCAGAGGATTTTATCCGGGTACTTCTGTTTCCCTGTATCATTCCATCAACACTCTCCACTTCCTCCTAATTTCATCTATCGTCTGTAATAATAGAAATAAACGGGGGTGAAATCTTAGGATAGGACGGGTTTCTGATGGCGATATAGGAAGGGCTTAGGGCTCCGGGTCCCTGTGGTTTATCAGTAGGACCACGATTTATATGCACTATAACGTAGTACTGCTATTTCGTATACAGGGTAAACCGTAAGTAATATCATTAATTTCAGGGAGTTATTCTTCGAGATATTTAAAATAAAATAGTTCATTACAATTTGTATCGTTTTGCTTCCTTTTCGAGATAAAACTGTGTTATATGAAATATTTCATAGCGTGGTTTGGGAAAGCCATTGATTGAATTCCCAATATACTCAGACAGTTTAAGATAGCAGTGTATTATAATTAGGGAACGGAATTTGGAGTAGTAAAAGCTAGTATTGGTATCTACACAGCCATTTGTTTACAACCCTTTATACCAAGTCCTCCCCTCCATGACATACTCTAAGATCTCTGCACGTCAACAGGGAACGGGACATTTGTCGCATAAGAACGTAACATGCAGGTTTGCAGTTCAGAGTAGTGAAGTGCAGGTACAATGCCGAAAGTGAAACCAACTAACAATACAAAATTGAAAGACTATATTTGTAAAAGCTCCAGATCGAGTATCAAAATTCAGGAAACAATTCCCGATGATGCCGCTGCGATTCAAATACGCCAGGAACTGCTAAATGATAGAACAATCTAAAAAGAAGTCCTGGATATTAAGTCAATTCTTTTATATTTACCGGATGCCATTATTTGGTTAGAAAACTTTGGAGTAGAACTAGTTGAGCAAATAAATATTATGAGCACTATTGTAAATAAACTGAGTGCAGTAGAATGTGAAGTAGGAAAACGTGTTGGTGAAAAAATGAACAGAGTTTGATTAAAAATGATAGGTATAGTATTCTTAGTCGGATTTCAGATGTACTAACAAAGACGTGTTCCAATGACGTCATTCAACATGTGAATTTAATTGACGTATCTTGTTTCAAGTTCTCTCCAATTGTCTCTGCAGATGTAGAGCGGAGTTTTTCCATGTTAAAAATTTTCCTTCCTTGCAACAGAGCAAAGTTGTATTTTGAAAATTTGGAAATTATATTTACAATTTATTATAACAAGGCACAGCAGGAATAATTGTTTCATCAACAAAACACAGCATTAATTGAAAATGCAATTTCGTTTGGTTCTACATTTTGATCAACATTTAATGATACTGTAATAGGCTATGTTGTAAATATTGTATATATTGTAAATACTGTAGTATACGTTGTATACCTATTATCATATTTCATAATATTGTAAATAAAAGTTTTAATTTAACACGCTCCTGACAGAAAAACATACATATTCAGAGGCGAGTTCCATACAGAAGACAACTGTCTATCAGCCATCAATATTTCCACTGACACGCGAGGACGCAGAGATTGATAATTAATTATGTATATTTGTAATGCTGTTTATTGGTGTCTTGTGCGTTGCCAAGAAAAACACATGTCGTTCAAAATGAAATTCAGATTATGTATGTAGGCCACTATATGTCATTAAACTATAACATTTGTTTATTCTGAAATACGTTTACAGCATGTTGCTGTATGAAGTGAACTGTACTCGTCCATGCTCTGTGACGCAGCTCGCTTGACAGTCACTGAGCTACGAATATCTATACTGCGTTTCACCATTCTTTATAATACTCCAAATCCCTTTCCCTGATTATAATAAATGATTGAAAGAATTTTAGTAAAATATGCATAAATTTAGCCCGAACAAATGTAACATTTTAGAATTCTTTTTCAGAACGAAAACTTACGTTTATTGGGATCAATTTTCTGCACTTGTAAAGGACAAAACTAAAATTCTTTCACTCATTCATTATCATAATACATTGTTCTATTAAATTGACCGTGCATATTGGGAATTAGATCAATATATTTTCCAAAACACACTATGAAATATTTCATGTAAAATAACTTTTATCTCGGAAAGGAAGCAAAAACGATAAAAAAAAATTGTAATAAACTTTTTTTGTTTAAAATATCTCAATGAATAACCCTCTGAAATTAATGACATTACAGTGGACTCTCCTAAGTTCGACTGAACGGAATTGAAAGTTCAGTGCAATAAGGGTAGTGGGTGTGGCAGATGAAATGAATACAAATTCTTATTGGTTATCCATCAACGAATACAGTACTGTACTTGCATTTCCTGCCCGCCCCGAGACTTGTGTATGCGCTTCTAGTACCACAGTGGGTTTCGACAGTTCCGTCTCACAAACGGCACAATTCTCAAATAGAAAAAGAAGAGTTCATTAATTTAAAATCAATGATTAAATATGGATGTCCTAATCAATAAAATATTCTGTTTTCCTTTAACAAAAGTATCATTACAAGACATAGAACCAATTCCCATTCAAATGGCAAACCCATTTCTTAGTGCCCGTATAGGGGCGTGTCTAATTCTCCTACGTAAGCAGTCGAAATATAGGATGTCGAACTTAAGAGCTTCCACTGTACTTACGGTTCATTCTGTGTATTTAATTACACCTCATAAAGTCTGAATCAGACGCTTCTGGATAATTGGCTATGGTGTGGAAAGCAATACATATTGGGTAGCAAGAATAAAGCTTAAGTACTTTCTCAAGGTTTATACTTATGAGTATGAGCACTTCCTGTAATTATATACTCGTAACCACTAGAACATACTCATTTTCGTAAGACTAAAGTCATTCTACCTAACGCGAATATATTACTCATCTCTACAGCCTTCTTGATCGTTTAAAAGTTAGTATACACTCGTGTTACCTACAGCGAATAGGGACACAGCGAATTTTCCTGTGTTTTGTTTCTCTGTGCGCCAGCGTATAGTTCCACTTTCAAGCGCTAGAGGTTAGTGTAATCGAGCATACGCTAAGATAATAATTGAGAATAGAGTTGAGACACGGGATCCAAACATCGCCTACCTTATTGCATAATCCAGTAACGCTTTGCTTCAAATAAATTCAAGTTAACAGCTTTTCCTTATTTCTCAGTGACAAACTAGTTGTAATAATAATATTTTATATTTCAGATATAAATTATATTATAAAATAATATAATACATTATAAAATTATTAGAAGTGAAGATATAACAGCACACCTGAATATTTTTTGTTTGAATAGGAGAATTGAAGAAAATCAAGTTAAGTGGAAGGAACATATATCCCGGATGCCGGATGAAAGATTAGTAAAACAGGTTCTGCAATATCGCCCAACAGGGGTGCGTGATATCGGCAGACCTAGGCGTCGTTGGGAAGACAACTTCTGAGACGAAACAGGCCAAATGGCCTATCTTGTTGTTGATGATGATGATGATGATGACATTATAAAATTAAGTATCGAATTCGTTTAATATTTGTATATAATATAAAATAGGTATATGGTTTTACTTCTTGTAAGAGTTTTGTTTTTCCATTTTCAGTGCTATCGAATCATTACATATTTTAATTGTTGTTGGGTTCAACGTCTCAACTCTCATTATAAAGGAACTCTAGAGTCTAGACATTACAGTTAATGACGGATTTATTATTTTATGGATCCAATTTATTTTATTTCAGTACATAATGTGCCTAGATATATTAATTATATGTGTTATAATTCTGCTGTGTCGACTGCTAGCTGGTGTGATGTCAGCGTCAACTCTAGGGAGAAAGCAGAATCTCACGCTTTAGCTGGCTTGAAGGTCATTGAAATCAGTCCAGCTACATTAAAGATACAGACGCGAAGTGTCCATTCTTTATAATCCCTATTCGCTGTTACCTATCATCTTTGACCACATTGCACCGTGATGCTCAGTTTTTTTTTATATAGACTTTCACATGTTATCGGCATGCTGTAGTGGTTTGTTTTTTGCTTTTTGTAAATTTTGACAATGAATAAATAAATAATAAATAAGTAATTAATTAATTACATAAATAAATAAATAAATAAATAAACATGAAAGAGAGAGTGAATCAGATAAGTGATGTTAATAAAACAGGAAACAAGAAAATAGTAATGGGAAATAGTCATTGCGGGATGTTGGATAGAGATTACAATCCATTTCCAGAATTCCAGTTATGCTAATTGTATTTTTTATTATGGAGCAGTTATATATATATATACAGACGTGGACAAATTATTAACAAAATGGACGATTTTTATGATAATTCTGTTTAGGAAATTTAACTTTTCAATTTAGACCACATTTGACAATTTTGGATATTTCCATCATTACAGTAGACAGAAATATGCAAAAATGTCAACTGTAGTTTAAATGGAAGAGTCAAGTTTTGTAAAAAATATACAATAAAAGTCTTCAATTTTGCTAATAATTTGTAAATTAGCAAAATTGTCAACTGCATTGAAGAGTCAAATTTTGTAAAAATATAAAACAAAAATCTTCAGTTTTGCTAATAATTTCGAAATATCCAAAATGTCAACTGTAGTACAAATTGAAGAGTCGAATTTTGTAAAAATATACAATAAAAACCTTCAGTTTTGCTAATAATTTGTAAATATGCTAAAATATCAAATGTAGTCCAAATTGAAGAGTTAAATTTTGAAAAATATACAATACAAATCTTCAATTTTGCTAATAATTTGGAAATACACAAAAATGTCAACTGTCGTCTAAATTGAAGAATCATATTTTGTAACAATATATAATAAAAATCTTAAATTTTGCTAATAATTTGTCCACGTCTGTATATATATATATATATATATATATATATATATATATATATATAATTTTAAAGTTACAAGCAGTTACATTTTGCAATTCAAATTTTACAGAATAACTGTAATTGTTAATTATATTTAACAATACAATCTAACCTTATAATTTGATAGCCATTCATATTTTTATAGGTTATGTTTTTTATGAATAACAAAGACGTGTTTAACCTTTTTCACATTCACTTTTGTGAAGCGTTAAAGGCTTCTGAAGGTCACGTCTTTTTCTATATTTTTCCATGAGGTACTACATCGTTAATAAATTATGGCATTTTTTTTAATTTAACTCTGAACTGAAAACAAACCAACAAATACTCAGAATTGAGCCTGCTACAAACCATACTCAGAATAACATGAGAACGAACTTATAAATATGAGAATATACTAGCTTTTATTCTCATCAAGCATCAGTAAACTTATATATTCTGTACAAGATGGACGCTTGAGTATATTCTACTATGCTTTCATGTTATGAGTATGTAATCAAAAATGAGTAGGTACTCAAATGCTTTTATTCTTACTAACAAGAATATTTACTAAAAAAAAAGTCCAGTATATAGTATATACTCATGTTTATTCTTACCACCCATTATGTCCATTTGTACATTCATATTGGGGATCATCAGTGCGGTTTTCGGCGTAATAGATCGACTATTGATCAGATTTTTTGTATTCGACAGATAATGGAGAAAAAAATGGGAGTTATTCATAGATTTCAAAAAGGCATATGACTCGGTTATGAGGGAAGTATTATATGATATTCTTATTGAATTTGGTATTCCCAAGGAATTAGTTCGATTAATTAAAATGTGTCTCAGTGAAACATACAGCAGAGTCCGTATAGGTCAGTTTCTATCTGATGCTTTTCCAATTCACTGCGGGCTAAAGCAGGGAGATGCACTATCACCTTTACTTTTTAAATTCGCTCTAGAATATGTCATTAGGAAAGTTCAGGATAACAGGCAGGGTTTGGAATTGAACGGGTTACATCAGCTTCTTGTCTATGCAGATGACGTGAATATGTTAGGAAAAAATACAAAACGGTTAGGGAAAACACGGAAATTTTACTTGAAGCAAGTAAAGCGATCGGTTTGGAAGTAAATCCCGAAAAGATAAAGTATATGATTATGTCTTGTGACCAAAATATTGTACGAAATGGAAATATAAAAATTGGAGATTTATCCTTCGAAGAGGTGGAAAAATTCAAATATCTTGGAGCAACAGTAACAAATATAAATGACACTCGGGAGGAAATTAAACGCAGAATAAATATGGGAAATACGTGTTATTATTCGGTTGAGAAGCTCTTATCATCCAGTCTGCTGTCCAAAAATCTGAAAGTTAGAATTTATAAAACAGTTATATTACCGGTTGTTCTGCATGGTTGTGAAACTTGGACTCTCACTTTGAGAGAGGAACATAGGTTAAGGGTGTTTGAGAATAAGGTGCTTAGGAAAATATTTGGGGCTAAGCGGGATGAAGTTACAGGAGAATGGAGAAAGTTACATAACACAGAACTGCACGCATTGTATTCTTCACCTGACATAATTAGGAACTTAAAATCCAGACGTTTGAGATGGGCAGGGCATGTAGCACGTATGGGCGAATCCAGAAATGCATATAGAGTGTTAGTTGGGAGACCGGAGGGAAAAAGACCTTTAGGGAGACCGAAACGTAGATGGGAGGGTAATATTAAAATGGATTTTAGGGAGGTGGGATATGATGATAGAGACTGGATTGATCTTGCACAGGATAGGGACCGATGGCGGGCTTATGTGAGGGCGGCAATGAACCTTCGGGTTCCTTAAAAGCCATTTGTATGTATGTATGTATGTATGTATGTATGTATGTATGTATGTATGTATGTATGTATGTACATTCAAGTAGTTAAAATGTTTATTTGCTCAATTATTTTATTATTTATTACGCTTTTACTTCTAATCAGATCCTTCCTTTGAAAGATATGGATTTTGACTTATAAGTAGATATTTTTAAATCATAGCTAGACGTTAATGTTTCTGTGTGATATAAAGGTTTATGTTATTGTAATTTTCGTTTGTAATTAATTGGTTTGCGTGTTTACGAACAAGAAGTCTTTAAGTAAAGTTGTAAACATAGATGTCGACTGCTTTCCTACCCGTACAACACGGCCCACGTACAGAGACGTTCTCGGTGTTACAGTTAAT